>NC_091977.1:471288272-471512523 GCF_044704955.1 Pristiophorus japonicus | reverse complement strand
CTCTCCTCCCTCTCCTCTCCCTCCCTCTCTCCTCCCCTCTCCTCCCTCCCCTCCCCTCCCTCTCCCTCCCCCTCCCCTCCCCCTCTCTCCCTCCCCTCCTCCCTCCCTCTCCCTCCCTCCCCCTCCCCTCCTCCCTCCCTCCACCTCCCTCTCCCTCCCTCCACCTCCCCTCCCTCCCTCCCCCTCCCCTCTCCCTCCCTCCCCCCTCCCCTCCCTCCCTCCCTCCCCTCTCCCTCCCTCCCCTCCCTCTCCCCTCCCCCCTCTCCCTCCCTCCCCCTCTCCCTCTCCTCCCCCTCCCCTCTCCCTCCCTCCCCTCCCTCCCTCCTCCCCCTCCCTCTCCCTCCCCCTCCCCCTCCCTCTCCCCTCCCTCCCCTCCCTCCCTCCCTCCCCCTCCCCTCTCCCTCCCTCCCCCTCCCCTCTCCCTCCCTCCCCCTCCCCTCTCCCTCCCTCCCCCTCCCCTCTCCCTCCCTCCCCCTCCCCTCTCCCTCCCCTCCCTCCCCTCCCTCCTCCCCTCCCTCCCCTCCCCTCTCCCTCCCTCCCCCTCCCCTCTCCCTCCCTCCCCCTCCCCTCTCCCTCCCTCCCCCTCCCCTCTCCCTCCCTCCCCCTCCCTCTCCCTCCCTCCCCCTCCCCTCTCCCTCCCTCCCCCTCCCCTCTCCCTCCCTCCCCCTCCCCTCCCCCTCCCCTCCCCCTCCCCTCCCCTCCCCTCCCCTCCCCCTCCCCTCTCCCTCCCCCTCCCCTCTCCCTCCCCCTCCCCTCCCCTCTCCCTCCCCCTCCCCTCTCCCTCCCCCTCCCCTCTCCCTCCCTCCCCCTCCCCTCTCCCTCCCTCCCCCTCCCCTCTCCCTCCCTCCCCCTCCCCTCTCCCTCCCTCCCCCTCCCCTCTCTCTCCTTCCCTCCTCTCTCCCCTCTCTCTCCCTCCCCTCTCTCTCCCTCCCCTCTCTCTCCCTCCCCCTCTTCCCCCCCCCCCCCCCCCCCGATACTTGGGATGGAGATCCCCTATTGGTACATAGCCAATAGGGTGGTTCCCAGCCTTGGGGGTCTACCGGGCTTTCTTGCACATTCTCGGTCCAAGGGAACATTTTTCTCTGCCAGATTCTTCATGCTTCCCTCTCCCTCAGCTATTTTACAGTAATGTATGATTCCTACATTACAACAGTGATTAAATTTCAAAAAGTACTTCATTGACTGTAAAGCGCTTTGGGATGTCCTGTGGTCATGGAGGCTGCTATATAAATGCAAGTCTTTTGAACCATTTACAACCCCTCTGGACCCATCTTCTATTTCTATATACGTCTCGTTATCATCTCCATTTGCCTTGCACCATCGTCACTTGTCATTTAATCACTCCTGCACGCCAACTTATCACTTTGTTCTTTTCCTGCCCCCTTTTCACTGGCTCTGTACTTGCTTAAGAGCTGTTCATCTGTAACATCTTCCACTTCTGATGAAAAGTCATCGACCTGAAATGTTAACTCTGTTTTTCTCTTCACAGAGGCTGCCTGACCTGCTGAGTGCTTCCAGCATTTTCTGTTTTTTCTTTTTAATATTCATGCCCATTCTGGTAATTTTATTAATGTGGGAACAGCATGAGGTGTCTGTGGAGAATGAACTAATGGGAGAGGGGATAGTCAGTTAGGTTGACATGCCTCCTGGCATATCACTGAATGGGAAGCTGTCAGAGACACTATCCCTCTGGAGTCAGAATGAGCAGAGAAGGGAAATCCATGGTTAGTGCCAATCAGTTTACAATCAAGAGACTAGAAGTTGTAGTCCCGAGTCCCAGAGAAGGAAGCTAAAAATATAGAACATTGGCTTCCAGTCCTCCAACATCTCCCAATTAAAATTCTCACCCTTGTGTTTAATCCCTTCATAACCTTGCCCCTCCCTATCTCTGTGACCTTCTCTGGCCCTTCAACCTCTCCAGAACTCTCCGTTCCTCCAACTCCGGCCTCTTGCAACCCTTCTCCCTTCGCCCCAGCAACCATGCCTTCAACGGCCTATGTCCCATGCTCTACAATTCACGCTCTAAATTCCTCAGTCTCTCCAACTCCATTCTCATTTAAGACCCTCCTTAAACTACACTTCTTTGATCAAGCTTTTGGTCACCCCTTCTGATATCTCCTTTGGCTTTATTTGAATATGAATTAATTATTTGCTGTGAACTACCTTGGCAGGTTTTTCCACGATAAAGGAGCTATATAAATGCAAGTTTACAGGATTACATAAGATATATGGCACAAAAACAGGCCATTTGGCCCACCCAGTCCATGCCGACGTTTATGCACCCCTCGAGTTCCTCCCGTTTTTCCTCATCTAACTATGTCAGCATAACCCTCTTTAATTCCTTCTCCCTCATAGCCTCCCCTTAAATGCATCTATGCTATTTGTCTCAACTACTCCCTGTGGTAACATGATCTACATTCTCACCACTCTCAAGGTCAAGAAGTTTCTTCTGAATTCCATATTTGATTTCTTGGTGGCTATCTTATATTGGTGGCCTCTAGTTACGATCTTTCCCACAAGTGTAAACACACTCTATCTACTCTATCAAAACCTCTCACAATTTTAAAGACATCACTTGGGTCACCCTTCAGCCCTTTTTTAAGCGAAAAAAGACCCAGCCTGTTCATTCTTTCCTGGCATACCCTCGCATTTCTGGTATCATACTTGTAAATCTTCTCTGCACCCCTCCAGTACCTCTATATCCTTTTTAAATGGAATAACTCCTGCCAACGACCAGAAGGCGCGCAGAAGTATACTACGCATTAATCTGGAACCGAAAGCTTCTTTTTTTTTTCCACAGAGCATTTTTGACCAGCATTTTCCGCACAGCCCTCTCTCTCCCAACCCAATCCCTCCTGACATTTTTCCTGCTCCCACCTGGTATTTTTTCTGCTCTCTCTCAGCCTTTTTTAACTCCGGAGTTCGAATGTTAATTGCTCACCGTAACCCAACACAGCTTTACTCACACTCCAACACAGCATTCCACAACTGCTGAATAAAGCTTTGAACCCCATACTCACCGAACAGTGTTGCACAACCACTATGACGGTTTCTGACATGGAATTATAGCCATCCACACCAACTTCTGGTGACAGATCTTTTGTAATTTTATAAAGCCATCATTTCAATTAGCCAGAGTTCTATTGTACCTAAATATAATCAATTAGCATTTATCACTGCTGTCATGCTGACCACCATAATAAATTTGTCTTACAACAGCTGCAATTTTGCCATTAGGATAAAATTTGCAGTGTGGTTTTTGCATTTCTTTTAAAGAGTAAGGACAGATAGACATTCCAGCTGATTTCAAAAATGTCATAGCCTATGTTTTCTGTTTACTGGTTCCGACTTATCTTCCATGTGTTCCCAATGTTTTCTGTTTTTATGTCAGATTTCCGACACTTGTAGTTTTCCTTTCCATTTTACTGTGGAAAAATTTGGAACTGGAGGTTCATCATTGAACCCTCCTCTTAAATAGATTCAGTTTAACATACTGTGTTATATTTTTCAGCTCCCCTTCAATCCCATCTGAAGAAACTTCCAAAGAGGACGATGATTTAAGTGATCTTATTGAAGATATTTTTCATGATGATCCAAGTGCATCAGATCCTTCTGTAAGTTGTATAAAATGTGTTTAATGAAAACTCACTTATAGTATTGTCCAAGAAAAACTCTGACACTATTTTGTATGTGTTATAATGATCTTGTAGAACTGTCTAAGAAAGATGATTCCCATTCAGTTTGAATATATGTTGTACAGAAATTATTTTATAATCTTCTACATCTACCCAGTCTAAATCTATACAGTGCTTTGATTTATGTTTTGATTTCTGAAATATAATTGGGGTATTTTTCTGCCTTTCAATTTCTGGCAGAAGCTCTACCTGCCAGGAGTGCATATCAGAAATTCAGGAAGCCTTGAAGCATGTTTTTCCCATATGCATTCTAGACCAGTGAGACGCCTTACTGGAACGCAACGTCCGAAAAAGACCCCTAAATTGATCTGATATACAATAAGCGAGCACATTGCCATTTAACCTCTGGTACTTTTACTTTGAGTTCAGACAAGACTGAAAGAAAACCTTCTCTTTCTGCTGGCTGTCAAGTTCAACCATGAAGTGAGTTTGGGCAGCCTCAAATTAGATCCAAGTCGATATGGATCCACAGCATTAATTAGCAATATCATACGAAGATGCCATGTGTGAGAAATTCATCTCCAAACTGAACCTAGTTCATACTTCAGCACAGTTTATACTTGCCCTCTTCTTGCAAATATAACTAGTTTTATAATGTTCAACCTGAGAGGATGCCCTTTTCTTATGGGAAGCTTGACTACATTACAATTTTCATTTCAAGGAAGTTACCAATGCAGTAAGATATGAACTGGCTTGCTAGCACATAACCGCATGTGCAGCTGATTTTGGCGAGAAATTGATGTCCTTATCGCCACCTGGTAACGCCACCGATGCATGAAAAAATGGCGGCTGCTGCTCTTGCGCCAGCTGGAGGCGGTCCTGATGGCAGTCGCCATGTTGTTTGTCCCCTTTGCACTGACAGTAATCTTCAGCGCCCTGAAAAAAAAATGGAGGCATAGTGACGTCAAGTCAGCGTTACCTACAAAAACATCGACCTTAGCACTCAAGTCAGCGCTGGGTCCTAAGCATGCCAGGTTAACCTGGCGTGCAAGCAGGCTGATAAATGCTGTCAGGGCCGATATCTGCAGCTGTTAAAGGGACACAGACTCAATTGGATAAGTTTGAAAGGAAGAGTTTGGACTGTTTTTAAAAAACATTTTATTGAATTGGTGGCTTGCTGCAACAGACATGAAACGTTTTTTTAAAATTTTTTGGGAGTGCTGCTGGACGCTTACAAGGGCTCGACTGCTAAGTGAATGCCTTTGAGAAGACAGAACATGTTGCAAATACTCAGCAGGTCACGCAGCATCCGTGGAATTCACGTATCAGGTCGACATGCTGCCTGACCAACTGAATATTTGCAGCATTTTATGCTGTCATTTCACATTTACAGCATCCGCTTGCAGAGGGAATATGCCGAAGAGGAGCAATCAGTTGGAAAGATGCATCCCAGACAGCCTCTTTGTGGCCAGCATATCCGGGATGGAATCATCCGCCTGCGGTCCCACTGGCTGGGCAGGATGCATTTCTTGGGTGTGTGAAATGAGGAAGGCGCAAGGGTGGATTTGTACTGACAGAAGAACAGGAAGCCTATGGTGCGTGCCAGAAGGAGGATAACGTACGAGGATTCCCGCTTCTTTTATCCTTTCAGCCAAGCCCCTGCCAAGAATGGCCTGCACCATTTCCTCCAAGGGGATGAGGTGATGCTAAGAATGGGAGATGTGTCTCGTCATGGAACCTTGGCCTTTATTGCAAAGGGGATGGAGTATAAAAGCAGGGAAGTCTTGCTACAGTTGTACAGGGTATTGGTGAGGCCACACCTGGAACACTGCAGTTTTGGATTTCCATATTTACGAAAGGATATACTTGCTTTGGAGGCAGTTCAGAGAAGGTTCACAAGGTTGATTTCCAGAGATGAGGGGGTTGACTTATGAGGAACGGTTGAGTTGGTTTGGCCTCTACTCATTGGGGTTCAGAAGAAAGAGGTGATCTTATCGAAACGTATAAGATTATGAGGGGGCTTGACAAGGTGGATGCAGAGAGGATGTTTCCACCATAGGGGAGACTAGAACTAGAGGACATAATCTTAAATAAGGGGCCGCCCATTTAAAACTGAGATGAGAAATTTCTTCTCTGAGGGTTGTGGATCTGTGGAATTCGCTGCCTCAGAGAGCTGTGGAAGCTGGGACATTGAATAAATTTAAGACAGAAATACACAGTTTCTTAAACGATAAGGGAATAAGGGGTTATGGAAAGTGGGCAGGGAAGTGGAGCTGAGTCCATGATCGGATCAGCCATGATCATATTAAATGACAGAGCAGGCTCGAGGGACCGTATGGCCTACTCCTGCTGCTATTTCTTATGTTCTTATGTTCTTATGTCATTGGTGCAGATTGTTGGTAGATGAGTGAGTGGCGGTCCTGCATTGAGCAGTGTGTGAGGCTAGTGGTTCAGTTGGTAGATGACGTCTTTTGGAGATGCATTCATTGACCTTGACGAAGCTTCTTTGGGCAATGAAGCCAGGTAGTGGGGTGACACTGCTGGTAGTGACGGCTTTGGTAATGTACTCCTGCATTGTTCTTTCTGGAGGGCCTCCTGGCCCCTGTGGGCAGAGGGTCAGTCTTGCAGTGTTGACCCTCTGCACAAAGTTGGAGTGCTGCGTGCGAGACCCTAGGTGGCCCTTCCCTGGCTTGCTGAGCCATTTGTTGTCGTGCTGAGGCAGTTTTCCCATTTGTTGAGTTTAGAACATAAGAAATAGGAGCAGGAGTAGGCCATTCGGCCCTTGAACCTGCTCTGCCATTCAATAAGATCGTGGCTGATTTTCCACCTCAACTCCACTTTCCTGCACTAACCCCATATCCCTTGATTCCCTTGATATCCAAAACTCTATTGGTCTCTGTCTTGAATATGCTCAACGACTGAGCCTCCACAACCCTCTGGGGTAAAGAATTCTGAAAATTCACCACACTCTGAAGAAACTTCTCATCTCAATCCTAAATGGCCGACCTCTTATTCTGAGACTGAGACCCCTGGTTCTAGACACCCCAGCCAAGGGAAACATCCTCCCTGCATCTAGTCTGTCAAGCCCTGTAAGAATTTTATATGTTTCAATGAGATCACCTCTCATTCTTAACTCTAGAGAATATAGGTCTAGTTACTCAATCAAGGAAGGTAATTCAGCTTTAAATGCTGAATATTGACATTTGGAACTTTTTTAAAATATTGATTATTTGTTAAAAGACAGAAAAGGGCTGAAAAATGTATTGAATCAGTGCATTTTATTTTCCCTTGCATCAATGTGAATGGCCCTTTAAATTTCAGAGCCTCCCACTGCCCACAATGCATTGCGAGCTTCATAGCCTTGCACACAGACGCGAGGGGAAGCAACAATGCTGCACCAGCAGAACAAGTTGGTCCTAGAAAGCTCGTGCAATGCCACCATGACAGCATTGCATCTAAGGTTAGCGCTGAGCCCCCCCCCCCCCCCCACATCAATCTACCTCATTTAACGCAGCGGCCATTAACGGTAGTTGGCAAGGACACCGACTGCTTTCCGGTCTAGAGCAAATTTTTCTCCCTTTGTGTTAACATAACTGCTTGGCTGATTATAGTCAACTTATCTTTACATGAATCTTGCATTTAAGGGGAAGCTAGATAAGCATATGAGGGAGCAATAAATAGGTGGTTATAGCTGATCAGTTGTGCCGAATGGCCTGTTTCTGTGCTGTACATTCTTTGTAATTAATAAAATACCATGCACAGTTTCTATTCTGTTGTGCTGTTGAAAATTAGTATTAATGTTAGCTGACATTGTTAACGGTTCTCTATCCTCAGGTACTGTCCCCCTCTCCCTCAAATCTGGCGTCATCGCCCCTCTCCTTTTTTAAAAAAAAACAACCCTCGACCCCTCCGTCCTTGCAAACTACTACTCCAACTCCAACCTCCCTTTCCTCTCAAGTCCTTGAATGTGTTATCACCTCCCAAATCCTTCCTGCAATTCCATGTTTGAATCCCTCCAATCCGGTTTCCTTGCCTGCCACAGTACTGACATGACTCTCATCAAAGTCACAAATAACATCCTTTGTGATTGACCACTCTATCCTTTTCCAATACCTCTCCACTGTCGTCCAGCTGGGTGGGACTGCACTTGCCTGGTTCCATTCGTATCTATCTAATCGTAGCCAGATAATCAACTGCAACGGCTTCTCTTTGGCTGGGTCACTGAATATATTTAAGGTGGAGATAGACAGATTTTTGAATGATAAGGGAGTCAAGGGTTATGGGGAGCAGGCAGGAAAGTGGAGTTGAGGCCAAGATCAGATCAGCCATGACAATTGAATGGCGGAGCAGGCTCAAGGGGCCAAATAGCCTACTCCTGCTCCTATTTCTTATTTTCTCTTCCTGCCCCCACATTGTTATCTCTGGTGTCCCCCAAGGATCTATCCTTGGCTCCCTCCTATTTCTCATCTACATGATGCCCCTTGGCGACATCATCTGAAAACGCAGCGTCAGTTTTCATATGTACGCTGATGACACCCAATTCTACCTCACTACCCCTCCACAGTCTCTAAATGGTCAGACTGCTTGTCCGACATCCAGTTATGGATGAGCAAATATTTTCAGCAATTGAATATTGGGAAGACCGAGGACATTGTTTTCGGTCCCTGCCACTGACTCCATCCCTCTCCCCAACTTCTGTCTGAGGCTGAACCAGACTGTTCACAACCTTGGTGTCATATTTGACCCTGAAATGAGCTTTCGACCACACATCCGCAGCATAATTAAGACCCCCTATTTCCACTTCTGTAACATCGCCCGTCTCCGCTCTTGCCTCACCTCATCTGCTGCTGAAGCCCTCGTCCATGCCTTTGTTACCTCTAGACTTGACTATTCCAACGCACTCCTGGCTGGCTTCCCACATTCTATCCTACGTAAACTAGCGGTGATCCAAAACTCGGCTGCCCGTGTCCTAACTCACAGCAAGTCCTGCTCACCCATCACTTCTGTGCTCACTGACCTACATTGGCTTCCAGTTAAGTACGCCTCAATTTCAAAATTCTCATCCTTATTTTCAAATCCATCCATGGCCTTGCCCCTCCCTATATGTGTAATCTCTTCCAGCCCCACAACCCCCCCGAGATGTCTGTGCTCCTCTAATTCTTCCCTCTTGAGCATCCCTGATTATGACTACTCAACCATTGGTGGCTTGCCTTCTGTTGCCTCGGCCCCAAGCTCGAACTCCCAGCCTAAACCTCTCTGCCTTTCTTCCTTCAAGACGCTCCTTAAAACATACCTCTTTGATCAAGCTTTTGGTCACCTAATTTCTACTTATGCAGCTTGGTGTCAAATTTTTTATCTCATAATACTCCAGTGAAGCGCCTTTGGACGTTTCACTATGTTAAAGGCGCTATATACATACAAGTTGTTGTTGTTAATAGCATGATAGCTAAAAGAAAATTGCAGTTGCACAGAATTTCACTGTCCTGGCCCTGAGGAGAGGGCTATGCAGCTGAGGGAATTCATGTTCATACAGTATGACAGCCATTATAGTTCACTAAATTGTTCATTGCATGGGCCTTGGTCAAGCAATATTTAGAAGACCTTTCTAAAAGTGCAGGGTGGGTTGTGTAGCCATTCCCCTACAAGCAAGATGTAAGCACACAAAATGTTTTTGTCAGCTAAAATTAACCCATTCATCAGCACACACAAATGTTGAGCACGAGTAATTTTTTTTGCATCATGCAGCAGATGATTGTAATAAAAATATATTCAAAGGCCCATATCTGTAAAAATAATAGTTCAATTTACAATCTGAGTATTCCTACTGCACTTTTAAAGTCATTAAATACCAAACCTTTACATGCCCAGACATACTTGTTCTCCTGGAACCATCCTCACCCATGTGGTGACACTCTATTTTACAAATGTTCTCGATTTCGACCTTTCTTTAAATAAGTCAGATGCTTTATAAAAAGAAAAAATGATCGATTCTGTGTTGTTGAAAGTTTTATTTTCATTAGTTGACGTGCTACTCATTACCCTCTTATTACAGATGTCAAGTCTAAGAGCAATAGCAGGTCACAGGGCTATTTCTCGGTCCAAGGGTAGAAAGTAAGTTCAAGAAATATGTTCTTTATACAATTTTGAAGTTGGTCACTACAGCTGGCTATAACTGAAATTCATATAGATGTGAAGTTTTACTCATTTCGTTTTCATTTTTAAAGTTCTGTTCAGTTGTATAAAATGATTAAAAAGTATAAATTGACCTGTAACTTGTTTGTCTCAACCTGTTTTGTATTTTATGTTACTTTTGTCTTTTCTTCTACTTTCTTGTACTAAATGGACTAAAATTACATCTAAGAAAAATTTGATGCATATTTGCTGCATTTTGGAAGTTTACCCTACCAGTAATTTCTCCAGCCATTAAAATTAATGGTTAAATAGTTGCAGCCAGCACGTCAAAATTTACAATACAACTCCCACCAGTAGTGTGGCCTTGTAAAATTAGCCATATCGTCACATACAACTGGGAGGGAATACAAGACAATAGGTGATCAAGGACTTCAGATAATATTACAGCTCACTAGAACAAACTATCATCTGAACCAGAAATGTTTATCTTAATTTTTTCACTCCTCTGCTAACGGCACAGACTCTTGCAAAAGTACAGTTCCAGAGATACTAGTAGTTTTCTGCTGTTTGATTTAAGTGGCCAATCATGTTTGCTTGTTGGTTAAAACTTAATTGATAATTGATGCCATCACAATTAGGAGATGGTATGTAGCCCCTTTTTAAAAGGGCACAACCCATTAACTGTTAATTAAACAGAAAACTTTGAAAGGAACCTTAACAACTTAAATTAAAATTTTGATTTGGGTAGTGATTAAGCACTCCAGTCCCTCCAGCAGCCACCGGTCACGGAAGATCTCAAGCGTGCCAGTGGACACGCGTGTTCCATCTCCAGGGTTAGAACATAACCGCGGAAGAGAGGCAAGCAGTTGGGCCGAACAACCCCTTCGACTGCTCGTTGTCTGGACCTGTTAATGGCCACCTTGGCCAGGTCCTGGAGCAGTCCTCCGGCTTCCCCGCTCCCCTGCGCATGGGACTGCAGGGCAACCAAAGATTTAGGAGCAGCCCTTTCAAATATTGGAAGAGGGGCTGCAATCTCTCGCACAGTACATATTAAATGGAAAACCGACTCCTCCAGGCCGCAGAAATTACTTAAAAACTTGTTGCACAGAGCAGTCCCGTACAGTACCCTCCACACCAAATCCCCAAAGATAAGGAGAGGACTCCTGCATAGTGAGCCCTCCACTGAGGACCCCTGCCACCACCGGACTGCAAGATGGTACGCAAAGGCATGTCCAAATGGCAGACAAAGACAAGAGTGTGCAGAACCAGCCCATACAGTGCAATGGCACGGAGGGAATTTCCGAGAGACTGCTCAAGGTGTGAGGTGCCGGCTCCTGAGGGAGGTTTGCCATTCATGTCTAGTGAGCCTAAACAGTGAGTTATACAAGGATTAGAACCAAGACTAATTCTGCCTGATGTCTACACAAGCATACATTTCCATCGAGGTCACTAAATAGCAGCCAGGAATGTGACCCCCCTCGCTTACTGTTCTTTCCCGAACCCAGGGGCACTGAGGCAAATTGTAGCTCCTAAATGCTGCTCCAATAAGTTCAGCTAACTCAGCACAGACCAGAGAATGAACCTGTAGCCTTCTGCTCTATACTAATTAGATCATTGGAGGGAGCTGGGGCCATTAATTTGGACTAACTTTACTCAAATCATTCTGGTTATAAATATTTGTAATGTATACTGTTTCCATTCTAGGGATAAGTTGCTGTTGGTACAGAGACTACCACTGCACTCCAGCTGCAAGATGATGTAACTACATCAGGTTTATTGAGAAAGCAATCTATACTTAGTGTTGGGAAATCCTATGTCCAGTAACTAATTAATTAGATAATAATGGGTAAGCCCCAAACCAACAAGTTTATCAATAGCTCCTGACAATCATCTAATGACATGACATATGACTTCAGAATGCCTCCGACAGTGCAGCACTCCCTCAGCTCTGCACTGGAGTGTCGACCTAGATTTTTTTATGTGCTCAAGTTCCTGGAGTGGGACTTGAACCCACAACCTTCTGACGCAGAGGCGTGTGCTACCCACTGAGCGATGGCTGACACTTGAGTCCTTTCTTATTCCTCAATTCTATCCATTGTCTTCACTGATTGCTTTCCCTTATTTATACCCTCTCTTACTAAAGTTGTAATAGTATTTTAATCAATAAGGCTAACCCTCCTCCTCTTTCAGTATTCCTATCCTTTCTAAAAACCTTATAACCTGGAATATTTAATTCCTAATCCTAACCAGCTTGCAGCCATGTCTCAGTAATGGCCACCAAGTCATACCCTCAAAGCTGTATCTGAGCCTCTAATTCTCTGAATTTCTTTCTTATACTCCATGTGTTAGTATATAAAACTCTCATTGGGACAAGAGACCCTAACCTGTCCTTCTGCCTTGATGCTGTCTTTCTGACACCATTTAAATGAACACATTTCTTATTTGTCACTTCTGCTGTAACTGCTTTAGTTATTTTAGTATTCCCTTCACCTGGAGTATCTATATCACCTGTGACCTGAACTCTGCTCTTATCCCTTTTTTTGATCTTTAAACTATAATTTGTACTATTGATTCTGACTGATGAGCTCTCCAATCACCCATTTATGAGTTTAAAGTCCTTTTTACCACCCTATTTATCCTTTTAGCTAGGATATTGGTCCCAGTCTGGTTCAGGTGTAGCCCGTCCCAACGATACAGCTCCCTCCCTGTCCCAGTACTGGTGCAAGCATCCCATGAAATACGACCCTCCTTCTTGCATCACTCCTTTAGCCACATGTTTATCTTCCTTATCTGTTTATCCTTGTGCCAATTAGCACATGGCACAGGTAATAATCCTGAGATTACCACCCTTAAAGTCCTGTTTTTTAATTTAACTCCTAACTTCTGTTACTCCCTCAGCAGGACCTCCTCCCTTTCCTTCCCTACATCATTGGTCCAGACATAGACCACGACAACTGGATCTTCCCTCTCCCTTTCCAAATTCCTTTCCAGTCGTTTTGAGATATCCATTACCCTGTCACCAGGTAGGCAACACACCCTTCGGGACTCCTGATTGTGGCTGCAGAGGATGCTATCTATCCCCTAATTATTTAATCCCCTTTTACTACTATATTTATATTCTGCTCCTCCCCCCTTTGCACAGCCCTCTGATCCATGATGCCTAAGTCAGCATTGTGGCTGTCATCCCTGCTGTCTTTCTCCTTATCCTAACAGGTATCAAGTATATTGTACCAGTGGGGCCTCCCCTCGGATCCCCCGACCCTGCTGACAGACAGTCACGCGCTTCCCTTCCTGCACCTGTGCTTTCCTTTGAGGTGTGACTATACACTGGAGAAAACTTTTCAGAAATTCCAACCCCTTCCTTATGTTTCCGAGTGTCTCTAATTCGCACTTCAACTCAAGACTCTGCGCTAGAGTATCTCATTTCCTGCAGATGTGGCAATCCAAGACCGTTTTGCTGTCCACAAACTCCCACACAACAGAAGGGTACTAATGGAAAAGTCTTTGCCAAAGTTATTGATAATTGGGCATATAATAACAACAACTTTTATTTATATAGCACCTTTATCATGGTAAAACTTCCAGAGGCACTTCACAGGAGTGCTATAAAGCAAAATTTGACACCGAGCCATATAAGGAGAAATTAGGGCAGAGAGTTAGGTTTTAAAGAGCATCTTAAAAGAGGAAGGAGAGGTAGTGAGACAGAGAGGTTTAGGGAGGGAACTCCAGAGCTTAGAGCCTAAGCAGCTGAAGGCATGACCACGAATGGTTGAGCAATTAAAATAGGGATGCTCAAGAGGCCAATATTAGAGAAGTGTAGATATCTCTGGGTGGGGGGACAGGGGGTGCTGGAGGAGATTAGATATAGGGAGGGGCAAAGCCAATAAGGGATTTGAAAGCAAGGATGAGAATTTTAAAATCAAGACGTTGCTTAACCAGGAGCCAATGTAGGTCAGCGAACACAGCGATGGTTGAACGGGACTTGGTGCAAGTTAGGACACAGGCAGACAAGTTTTAGATGACCTCAAGTTTAGGTAGGTTAGAGCCTGGAAGGACAGCCAGGAGTGCGTTGGAGTAGTCAAGTCTAAAGGTAACAAAGGCATGGATGAGGGCTTCAGCAGCAGATGAGCTGAGGCAGGAGCGAAGACGGGCGATGTTACTAAGGTGGAAAAAGGCAGTCTTGGTTATGAAATGGATATGTGGTCAGAAGCTCATTTCAGGTTCACATATGACACCAAGGTTGCCAACAGTCTGGTCAGCCTCAGACAGATGCCAGGGAGAGGGATGAAGTCAGTGGCTCGGGGACGCAGTTTGTGGCAGGGAATGTAGGCAATGGCTTCGGTCTTCCCAATATTTAGTTGGAGAAAATTTCTGTTCATCCAGTGCTGGATGTTGCACAAAGCAGTCTGACAATTTAGCGACAGTGGGGGAGTCAAGAGACGTGATGGTGAGGGTGTCGTCAGCGTCCATGTGAAAACTGACGCTGTGTTTTCAGATGACGTCGCGAAGGGGCAGTATGTAGATGAGAAATAGGAGAGGGGCAAGGAATCGATCCTTGGAGAACACCAGACGTAACAATTCAGGAGCAGGAAGAGAAGGTTGACTATCCTTTATAAAATAATTAGGTTTGTGTATCGGTTGTCATTAGCTGTTTCTAAAAACTCGTGAACGGTTGTTGACAGTTGTGATAATGAGCCCACCATTTCCTGCGTGCTTTCCCACATTACAACAGTGACAACACTCCAAAAGTAATTAATTGGCTGTAAAGTGCTTTGAGACATGCGGTGGTCGTGAAAGGTGCTGTATAAATGCAAGTCTTTCTTTCTTCACCTCCCCCCAGTATGTCTCCACTTCCAAGGCCATAAGCTCCTCGTTACGTCTTTACTTCTGGTTTTCTTTTCCCTCCTGCCTGTCTCAAAACTTTGTCATTGCTGCTTAGTCATAGCTTTGCATTAACAAACTATTGCAATTGCAGGGACAAGATTGCTATGTTTGTGCTAAGAAGCTGGAAATAGGAAATAGGTTTGTACTGTACTGTACTGAGAGCAAGTGCCAGTGGCAATGGAGGGAAGAAAGGTAAGGGGTAGAAGGGATAATATCTGAAATTTATTTGGAGAATGGAAGGCAGGGTCTTGTGGTTGTGGAATCATATAAAAAGATAAAGATATTGATTTAACACTATTGGTAGGGTGGTCCGCACCCAAGTGTTGACTTGTTTTTGTTCTTCCATTAGACTCCTGGGCTACTGGAGCCTGCTCCACCTTGCCAGTTTTTCATGCTTCTCTTTCTACCTCTTCCCCTTTAGCTATTCACACACTCTTTGAACCCAATTTTACCCCCTCTCCCCCAAATGGGCGAGTGATGGTTGTGGAGGGGTGGGGGGGGGGGGGGGTAGTTAAAATATTGGGATCGAGCAACCTGACACAATCCTGTTTAAGTTTTTACAAACCCAAATCAGGCCATTGACGAGGCTCCCACAAAAGGCAGATGGGGGCCTAATTAACATTCAAAAGTCACGGCCCAATTACATCATCAGTAAAGTAACTATAGATCGGGAGGCCTGCGTTGTCAGCTGCTCTGCAGCAGATCCGAAGCGGGAGCTGCCAATTGTCGAAGGCAAGTGAAGATCAGCTCCTTTTAGCACTCCTTGTGAGCAGGAGGGCTTCCCCCAGGCCTCACAAGGCCCCGCCCAGCCCCATTCACGGTCCAGATCTTCTGCCACGCTCATTCGCAGCCCAGAGCGATTTTTTTTTTCCCCCACTGACCGCTGGGGTCCGTCCCCATGGGTCCCTGGCTGCGGCCTCCTGTCGTTATCTACCGCTCCCATCCGCTGACCCGAGGCAGTCAATCTGGCCGTCTGACAGGCGGGCGTGTGCCAAAAAATATTCAAATGAGTACCTGCCATTAAGATCAGCAGGACTTCAACATCCGTGGCCTTGCTGGGTTCTTCACCCATTACTGGGCTCTCCTGCCTCCATGTTAATATCGGGACCTCTGTGTCATACTTAATCTTTTATTTTTCCCATTATGCCTCTGCTAATATCGTATCGTGTATGTGTTTTGACATGGCTGGTGGGAAATAAAGGTAGGGGTGGTGTGGTTAGTTGCTGGACTTTGTCAACATGCTAGAAGTATGAAGTATATGAAGGGAGCATTTTAGAGGCATTGTACTACATCTGAAGATTGCTTTGTTTTTAGGTGTTGCCCAGTTTATCTCGGTGGTAGTTCTGCACCTCTCGGATTGGGAACAAATACTTCTCTCAGGTAATTTTTTTCACATTTCTTTTTATTAACCCCTAATTGAAGTCCGTGTCAAGACAGAGCATTTTGTGAAGGGAAAGAAAATAAATATGATGCATCTGCTTGTTTGTATATCTATTGTGTAAATTTTAAAAAATCATCTTTTTTTAATACATATATCCACATCCAACGAGACAAAACACTAATCCCAAGCAGATTAGATTATAGTGTTACCTATGTATTTCTTCACATGCAGGCTTGATCCAATGTTTGTATTTTTCTCATACAGGCTGCTGAAACTGCCCTGTTTGATGCTGCACTTTTCTTAGCTCTGCCTGAACACACTGCTAATACACTATAAAAAGAAATATTCATATGAAACCTGTTACTACTTATTGGTGCCCTCATGTGTTTGATAAAGCTGGACTTTTCATTTCTGCTGGCAGTGGGTAAATTCAGGATGAGAAATCCATGGCTAGAGCAAGCCAATTGGAGTGCAATTCAGCTGTTTTGCCTCCTAAATAGCTGGCTTTGTCCTGGAATAGCATTGTTAACTCTAGTATAAATGCCGGACTCAGTACATTACGAAGATGAGTTTGACTCTCCTCCTGTGGCTGAAGACTCCCATCTGCAAGTATAAAGCACTTTATCATATCATCTTTGAGTGTAATGGACCCTTTAACATCAGCCTGAACTACCAGCACAGGGACATCTTATCCCCAGAACAGTACCTTCACTCCTTCACTGGAACATCAGTGTAAATTATGTACTCAAGTCCTGGAGTGAAGCTTGAACTCACAACCCTCTGACAATCACGCTAGGAACTGTCCCCAGCTGACACTAAAGCCCACTTTCCCGACACGTACGTCTGGTGGAAAAAGCTCTACACGGAGCGCACATTTGGAACATTGTTCTTTATAATTTTCGATGGGACCATCTGATTTCCCCAGGTTTCCTCTAAAACTCAGAGTGCCATTGTGTGTGTCAGTGTAACCTGATCAGTGTGACTGAGGGAGTAGTGTTTTATGTCCCTTACTCATGATAGCCCCTATTTAACAAGGGGATGATATGGTTGATATGCTTGGGCTCCAGGATGGAAGGATTAGATCTTGCATTGCTGGTTCCTTGCTCAATTGATTGCTAATCTGAACTATACTATGAGAAGAGCCGAATGCATATTCAGCCTGGCCACTTCCCCTTGAGGAAACATTGAAAAGGCACCACTGAAAGCAGCTCTTTCACAGTTCTGGGACAAAAGGTGAGCCTCACAGGGATTTCCGAGAAATAATTAAGTTAATTTTTTTTTAAATGAAAGATCTAATACAAAATTAATGTGCAGTGTGGTCAGATAGACTGATAGCTTAACTTACTGATTGCGCAGTTCTGCCCTGATTAATTGTAAAAGTTATTTTGTTTGAATAATACATTTTATGAAGACAAGATATTTCCATATGTTTTTTTAATAAACAGAACGTGTGACCAGCTCCGCTGTACTACCTGTGACTTTAGAGTAATTGCACTTGATGATTTTGAATGGAACAAATCATGCGACTACTTCTTTTTTAGGTATGTTTGAACATATGCAGATATAGATCTGACAGTCCAATATGGAATTGAGTACTTTAAAAGGTTTCAGATAAACTCTTACATAATGTTTATTGTTTTCTTTATTGTTAACTTTTATATTGGCCCCAGATTTTGCTGTTAAAATAAAGGTGAGGCTAATGGCACTCGCTGTTATTTATGCACAAATGGTACAGCAACTTCAGGCAAGTGGCAGATGCACTGTTAAACTCAATTATCCAAAAGTTGCTCTGGGTTTTTTGAGGAGGGGGAGATGATGGTAATTTTGAAAAGGAAGAGAGCCATTTATGTCACATAGCATGGGAGCTGGGAAGGGAAGTAGAATGGTCAGCAGTTTAGTGGAATGAAGCCAAGGGAACAAGAGTTGATGAAATGAACTCAGAGCATGGGGGGAGATGGACAAGAAACAAGAGGGAGAGAGAGAGACGGGGGTTCAGGACTTAAGTGGGCGGGGGAATTGACAGGAGGTTGGCCTAGTGGGCAAGGGAAAGAAGGGAAGCAGCTGAACAAATTGTCTCTATCTTGGTAATGAAGAAATCCATGAGCTCCTCACTCTTGCTGGAGGTGAGGATGGAGGTGGCAGGGGAGAGGTTTGAGGAGGTAGGCAGTAGTGGAGAATAAAGCCTGGGATTCTCTTTGCTTTCCAGGATGATTCTAGAGTAGTGAACAGTTTTTGGAGAGCACAAGACCCATTAGCACTTGATGTTGACCAGCCAGATCTGGTGATTGGAGTGAGGTTGAGGGCTGTACCAATGGAATAACTGGGATGAGTGATCTTGAAGGTTTTGCTGGGGATAAAGGCAAGGGAAACTGAAATGAAGGTTGAAATCACAGAGGATGAAGTGTCACAGTGCAGAGGCTGAGGAGGAAAGGAAGAATAATATCTCGGGGAGAAACGTTGAAGGAACGTTATGGATTAGAATTTCAGAGATGAGGGATGGAAAAGGGTGAGGTTCTTGAAGAAGAACGTGCCAAAGGACTAAAGGCTGTGGCTTGGTGATGAGGGCCACACTACCATCATAGCAGCTTGGATAAGACAAGTGGTAGAAAGTATAGTCAAGCAGACTGACTTCATCAAGGTGCTGCTACCCATGGGCCATGTTTCAATTAAAACCAGATGGCAATATGATCATCGATTGTTTCAGCCAAGGAAATCTGCTGAGTTAGAAATACATAACAGGATGCATATGCAAAATGTAATCTTTTTTTCCATCCATCTTCAGGGAAATACTCTCCTTTTAAACTCCCTCAATTAATCCACAAGTTGTCCAGTGAGCAGCTTTGTGGAACATACCAGGAAGGTCTGACAGACAAGGCTCACATTGAATAATGGCTGATTTGGTGATTTACCAGAGTTTGATTATCGCCGGTAGTGTTTTTTGGAGAGTAGGGGAGAAAATTGGCAATAAAATATTGAACTTCTAAGAAGCAAATCCAATCCAAATTATTCTACTAGCTTTAATTGTGAGCAATGAATATAATGTGTTATGTTTAAAATGATGAGCACACCTGCCCTTTTTTTGCTTTCGCCGACAGAAACAACATGCCTGACATAAATAAACTGAAAGTGAAGACGTTAAGTAGGAGAGGTGCACGAGCATATGCCTGCCAGTGCAGCTGGAGGTCCATCCAGGACCTGACCGACCTCAGGGAAGAACAGCAACTTCGATGGGTGTGTGGAAAACATTGAGTGTGAAAGCATACTTGTCTTTTCCATTCACCATTAGAGAGGTATTGTGGGGGCTAGTCCACTGCATTACCTGAAATAATGTCACACTTACAGAATTTTGTTAAATACAAGGCAAGCTGTAGCAATTTAATTCTTGATTTTTCTACAGAAAAAAACATTCCTCGTTGCTGTCCCAATTCAATAATGTGGTTTAATAGATGTATGTGACTAATGCTTTTATTCTAACATTAAACACAATTCATTTTTTCCAAGGTCAAATGTGGAAAACAAAATTAACAGTGGACTTTACCTTGCAATTTCTGTAACGGAAAGCCTATTGACTAGACAAGACCAAAGTGAACCGAGTTTAATATAAAAATCCAAGTGGAAAACATTTAAAATCTGTCAGCCTGGCTATCCCAATGGCGCTAAGATTAATCTCTTCTGGTAGTTACCAGTGCAATCTGCCTTCCTCTATTATGAGTGCATCCATTATGTTCTACCTTAGTAGCTGTAGCTTGTCACTGCGTTCTTCTCAGACTTTATGTTGGTCCCTCCCAATGACTTTGGACAACAGCAAGGGATTATTCTGTAACTTGCTACAAAGTGGAAAATGAAGTTACTTAGATGACAGGAAAAGTAATATTACACTTAGGTTAGAAAAAATACATAGGAAGTATGTCCTTGGGTTCTTAATCCTTTCAGTGTTTACAGAAAAGCTCATATTCTGACAAGTTTTGACTGAAATGAAGATCACCTTTTTCATGGATTGAAGGTTTCATCCAGCTGGGTTTATTCATGTGGATTGCATTCATTGGATATCACACAGCTGTAAAAATGCATTGAATGTCCTGAAAGATTATAGCACAAACCTAAATATGCATTTGTGATTTTTGGGAATTATATTGAAACTTGCATACTCGAGCTTCTGGAATGGCAAGTGCCCCAAGGAAGAAAAAAAACAATTTTAAAGCAATCTTAGGGTCACAATACTTCAGGCAGGAAGAAACCTACTGAGTTTATTTAATGATCTACATTGGAATTTCTAGCATTAAAAAATTTATACACTGGATAAACAAAGGCCAATTACACTTGGGAATTCCAATGTATGTTTGTTATGCTTCGTAGAACAGTTTTTAAAATTCTGTCACTTTTAGGTCCATTTACTGCTGTGACAAGTAATCGGTCAAAAATGTAAATCAAATTTTGGAGTATTGGTAGTGTAACTGCTGTTATGATTTTAAATGTAATATTTGTTCTGTGTAATTGATGTCTATATTGGGCTGAATTAGGTGGGCACTGTAAAATTTAGATCTTAAAGATCTATCCATAATGAAAGTTTCAAGCTTTGTTGAAATTCTAATAAAATATATGCTTTGCATTCTGTGCGCCAAATGTATTTACATTTCATTTTCGAAATCTACCTTGTGTTCACTGGAAGTAGCTAAGTGTTGCTGGCCAATCATCCCATTTCCTATCTTCTTGTTTTCTTGTTTCACTGACTTGCATATCATGTTGGATTAAGGAAAAGCTTCAGGAACGTATTGTCACTCTTTAGGGGAGTTTTCTGGCAGGTTTAATTTCTGGAGCACTCCACTGGTAACTTTTGGTTCAGTGCAGTATGGACTTCTGGGATGCAATTGTTGTCAAGAGTGATACTAATGTTTTGATGTACTTTTAGGGGGAAAACAATGCCATAAAACTATTTTTCAAGACACATTTGGTAACAAAAAATGCTTTCAAGTTGTGTCTACAAAATACTACTGAAAGTTTACTGAAAGTGGCTATGATGCTCATTAACACGTTTTATAATTGACATAAATGTGAAGTCATTCCTACATTTAAACATCACAAATTTTATGGAGGGAACAAAACTTCAGTTTCTGTATCACTAAATGTTATTAATGTTCTTATTGGGAATTCTATATAGAAGCCAATGGTTTAACTTTGGAATCCAGCTGTTAATAACCAGAACAGCAAGAGGATGTGGAAAGGACACACTGGTACACTAGTTTGCAGTGAATAAGCCTCAAAACGTTTGCCTATGGTTATTGCACAGTGCTTGAAATGGTTTTAAAATATGGCCATTTTTTCAGTTCTATGCAGCATACTAACAAACATGAATCTATCTTTCTCTTTTACATTTTGATTGACTTGCTGTGCATTTGTAGTATTTTCTGCTTTATTGCAGACTTCCAACATTTTAAAGTTTCCCTTTAGTCTCCTTAGTAATGACTAATGAGTCAGACTTATGATCTGATGTGATTGAATTCAATGTTAGCTTTGAAAAGGAGATATGTAACACAGTTACTAAGATTCTAGATTTTTGTAGAGCTAACTCACAGAATGAGACAGAGACTGATGACAGCAATTTGGTCAAAAGTGTTATTGGGTAAAACTACAGATGAACAGTGGGAGGTGCTCAAAAATAATTAATACAGGATCAGTATATATCCCTAAGTAAAACAGCCATGGAAGGCAAAAGTGGTGTGAGAGAAACATAAAACTAAAGGAAGAGCATACAAAAGTGCAAAGAATAGTATAGATCCAGGGGACTGGGAGAGATAAAGGAACAGTAAAATAAGAACTGTAAAAAGAAATAAGAAAAACTTGTGAAGGATATTAAGATTAACACAAAAAGTTTTGACAATTAGGAATAAAAGAGTAGTCACAAGTAATGTGGGCCCTTTAAAAACAGAATTTGGTAATATTACAAGTGAAAATAAGGACATGACAGACTTGTTGAATAATTATTTTGTGTCAGTCTTCACAGTAGAGGAAGAGGAAAATATACCTGACATTCCAGGGAAACTAATAATAAATCAAGGACTGGAACTCACTAAAGTTAATATAAGCAAGGAAACAGTATTAGAAAAAATAATGGCACTAAATCCCCAGGACCTGATGGTTTCCACCCCGAGGTTTTAAAGGAAGTAGGTGAGGAATTTACAGCTGCATTAGCCATAATCTTCCAAAGCTCTCAATTCAGGAATTGTCCCTTTAGATTGGAATATTGCAAATGCATCTCCATTATTTAAAAAAGGTGAGAGATAGAAACCAGGAAATTATAGACCTGTTAGGCAGACATCTGTTATGGGGAAGTTACTGGAATCTATGATTTAGGAGAGAGTGACTGAGCACTTGGAGAAATTTGAGCTGATTAGAGAGAGCCAACATAGATTTGTAATGGGTAGATCATGTCTAACAAATGTAATTTATTATCTTAAGGAAGTAACTATAAAGTAGTGATAGAGGAATGTCTATGGATAGTTTATATCGACTTCCAGAAGGCATTCGATAAGGATCCACACAAGAGACTATTTTAAAGCTCATGGAATTGAAGGCAAATTATTGAACTGGTTAAGAGACTGGTTAGGCAGTAAAAGACAGATAATGGGTATGGAAGGAAGTGACTAGTAGTGTCCCACAATGATCTGTGCTGGGGCCTTAACTATTCACTATATTTATTGATGACTTGGATTATACAATAGCAAGCCATGTATTCAAATTTGCCAATGATACAAAGATTGGTGGTATAGTAAGTAGTGTACGGGAGCATAAAATTACAATTTCAACGCAGGTAAATGTGACGTCAACCATTCTGAACCAAAAAAGGAATTGTTTTGAATATTTTTTGAATGGTGAGAAGCTAGGAACAGTGGAGGTCCAATGAGATCATTAAAATGTACGAAAGCAAAATACTGCAGATGTTGGAAATCTGAAATAAAAATGGAAAATGCTGGAAATACTCAGCAGGTCAGGCAGCATCTGTGGAGAGAGAAAGAAACAGAGTTAACGTTTCAGGTCGATGACCCGACATTTATTAAAATGTAGTCAGGTACAAAATCTAATCAAAGAGCCAATGGAATGTTAGCTTTTATAACTAGAGGGTTAGAATTTAAAGTGGAGGAATTTTTACTAAAGCTATACAAAGCCCTGGTTAGACTACATCAGATGTACTGTGTACCACACCTTAGAAAGGATATATTGGCCTTGACAGGAATACACCACAGATTCACCAGAATGTTACCAGGGCTCCAAGGATTAAATTATGTGAGATTACATAAACTAGACTTGTATTCCCTGAAATAGAAGGTTAAGGAGTGATTTAATTGAGGATTTTGAAATAGGGTAGCTGGAGAGAAACTTTTTCTGCTGGCAGGGTAGTCAAGGACAAGTGGACATAACCTTAAAATCAGAGCCAGGCCATTCAGAAAAGAAGTTGGGGATCACACCTTCACACAAAGGGTGTTAGAAGTGTGGAACTCTCACAAAAAGCAGTAGATGCTAGCTCAGTTAATAATTTTAAATCTGAGATCGATAGATTTTTTGCTAACCATGTGTATAAACCGATATGGAACCATGGCAGTGGCTGAATGGCTTACTTCTATTCCTATGTTCCTATATTTCCCTATCTGGGGGAAAGGGTACTTTTCATCCTGGAGTCAGCTCTTCCCTACACTAAATAGCTTGGATTGGGTTGTAGATCTTGTGGCTACATATGTGAACCAATGACCTATCGATCTGTGGTGCAGTAGAATCCACTGTGTTTTGGTGCAGATTACAAATCTACCTTTTAGCTTAGTATCACATGGTTCTCCCATAAGCAGACCCACATCCTTCATGACCAGGAGATTATTTTCACTACCCATCATCTAGATGTATTAATGAGATCCCCTATTAAATGAACGGAATATGATCCTCGCAATCATTTCTTCAAGTTTCTGGAAGGCAGACACATTAACACTTCAGTGAGATGAGGCCAGATACAAATTTATAAGCTGTTTTATTTTACATTCAGTAGTTAAAATACCTGATTGAAGATTCCTTTTGCTCCATGCGTGTATTTTCAGTTAGATTTTCATCTAAGCCTCAGATGTTACAGCTGTAGTGGATTAATTGTGGAGAGAGTAAAAGAGAAAAGATGCATCATGATAGTTGTAGTTTTCACACATAACCTATGGAACAAAGATACCCTGAAAAACCTTGTAACATACAATCAGGTAAAGTTAGGATCCAGGGAATTATTGACCCTAAGCACAAATTGTGCAAGGGAGTGTGATGCATTGTGGGAATTGTAATTTCACCCTATTACTTTTCAACTGTGACCCAACAGGAAATTTACAAAATATAAATGAGTGACGGAAGAGCACAGTAATTGTCACTTTATTCAGCTTTAGCTCAGAAATATTATTTAATGGCTTATGTTCGGAATGAGATTTTATTTGGTAACTTAGGGTTGCATGGGAACCACAAGGGTTGTTCCTAAGCGCTTTGTAGCTGGCCTTGGACATTGCGGCTTGCGGTTAAGTCAGCTGGGCTGGATCATGGCAAATCACCACCTGGTCAGGTACTGATCATTGGAGAGTTGACAGTGGGGCATTGCTACATCAACAGCAGCTTCAGCAAGAATTGGAATATGCTGTCTGTAAGGGTGATGAAAGCAGATTCAGTAGTAACTTTCAAAAGGGAATTGGACATATACTTGAAATGGAAACATTACAGGACTATGGGGAAAGGACCTGAACGTCCTTGTACACGAATCACTGAAAGTTAACATGCAGGTACAGCAAGCAATTAGGAAAGCAAATGGTATGTTGGCCTTTATTACAAGATAAAGGTGTCTTACTGCAATTATATACGGCCTTGGTGAGACCACACCTGGAGTACTGTGTACAGTTTTGCTCTCCTTACCTAAGGAAGGATATACTTGCCATAGAGGGAGTGCAATGAAGGTTCACCAGACTGATTCCTGTGATGGGGGGATTGTCCTATGAGGAGACTACTGTGGTAATGCAACTGCTGATGTTTACAATAAAAGGACGTTTCTGTACAGCCATCTTGAGCGTGTGTGCTTTAGTGATGTAAGAATATATCACAATATTCTTGAGTTTAGAAGAGTGAGAGGTGATATCTATGAAACATACAAAATGCTTACAATGCTTGACAGGGTAGATACATGAAGGATGTTTCCTCTGCCTGGGGAATCTAAAACCAGGGATCACAGTCTCAGAATAAGGGGTCAGCTATTTAGGATGGAGATGAGGAGAAATGGAGATGGTGAATCTTTGGAATTTTCTACCCCAGAGGGCTGTGGAGACTTAGTCTTTGAGTATATTCAAGACAGAGATTGACACATTTTTGGATATTAAGGGTTATAGGGATAGTGCAGGAAAGGTAGTTGAGGTAGAAGGTCAGACATGATCTTAATGAATGACGGAGCACACTCGATGGGCCGAATGGCCCACTGCTGCTCCTATTTCTTATGTTATGAAAGGGCAGAGAAGTGGGACTAATTGGATATCTCTTTCAAAGAGCTGGCACAGGCATGATGGGCTGAATGGCCTGTGCTGTATGATTCAATAAACTATAAACTCAGTGTGAGAAAGAGGAGAAAAGATATATTTTATAATAATGTAAGTAACTTAGAAAAAGGAGGAAGGTTTTGGGAAAGGAGGAAGTAAGAATAAGCAATTAAAGTAATTGCATAGTAAGCAACTCTCAAACCCACTATAGGAGGGAGTGCATAATAAAAATAGTAAATAATTGAAATATGTTTGGAGGAGGAAAGAAAAAAGTTTTGCACCTTAAAGATTTGTACTAATAGCTGTAATATAAATCTATCTGAGGTTCTCTGAGTGTCGATAAGACGTATAATATTTTTATCTGTCAATAAATTTGCTGTAGCACATTGATGAGCAATATATTTTTTTAAATTCATTCTTGGGATGTGACAAAGCCAGCATGTATCGCCCTTCCATTGTTGCCCTAAGAAGGTTGTGGTGTGTCTTCTTGAAAACTGCTGTGGAGTATAAGCTGCTGTAGGATCTCTGCACATTCCAGAAACCATACTCCAGGTCCCAGTCTAGCCAGAAACAACACGACAGCAGATCTAATACTCATCAGTTATTTTTGTTAACAACTGCATTACATCTGTTTTGCTGGATTGAAAAGCTTTAATGGATGAATAGCATTTTCATATTTTTCCTTTTAAAAGTGTTTTGCATTAAATCTCTTTCTAAGTCACTTTTATGCTCTTATTGTGAAATATTTAGGGGGAGATATTGGGGTTAGTGTGCAAAATTAAAGCACATGGGATGGGGGTAATGTATTGGCATGGATTGAAAATTGGTTAACTGACAGGAAACAGAGAGTAGGAATAAACTGGTCTTTTTCAGGGTGGCGGGCAATGACTAGTGGGGTACCACAGGGATCAGTGCTTGGGCCCCAGTTATTCACAATATATATAAATGATTTGGATGAGGGAAGCAGATGTAATATTTCCAAGTTTGCTGACGACACAAAACTAGGTGGGATTGTGAGGTGTAAGGAGAATGCAAAGACGCTGCAAGGCGATTTAGATAGGTTGAGTGAGTGGGCAAACACATGGCAGATGCATTATAACGTGGACAAATGTGAAGTTAACCACTTTTGTAGGAAAAACATAAGGACAAAGTATTATTTAAATGGTGATGGCTTGGGAAGTGTCGATGTACAGAGGGACCTGGGTGTTCTTGTACACCAGTCATTGAAAGCAAACATGCACGTGCAGCAAGCGGTTAGGCCCAACGCAGCGGCAGTCGGGAGCAGCGTGAGGAGGTGCGTCGCTGAGGCGAGCGGGTGCAGCTACAGGGAGAAGGCAAAAAAGAAGTAGAAAGAAACAGAAAGGTGACGTCACAGCCAAGGGGGTAAATGATTGGTGAGTAGTTTTTCTTTTTTCTCTTCTATATCAGGGAGTAAACTTTAGCATTGTTGTTGCCAATTTAAGTGTATCTAAGGGTTAAGTCATGGCAGGAAGCTCGGTCACGTGATATGCTGCTCCTGTACCATGTGGGAACTCAGGGACGCTTCTGGTGTCCCTGACGACTACGTGTGCGGGAAGTGTATCCTCCTCCAGCTCCTGACAGACCGTGTTGCGGAATTGGAGCTGAGGGTGGATTCACTCTGGAGCATCCACAATGCTGAGAATGACGTGAGTAGCACGTGTAGCGAGTTGGTCTTACCGCAGGTGAAGGGTCCACAGCCAGCTAGGGAATGGAAGACCAGCAGGAAGAGCAGTGCAAGGAAGGTAGTGCAGGGGTCCCCTGCGGTCATCCCCCTGCAAAACAGATACACCGTTTTGAGTACTGTTGAGGAGGATGACTCATCAGGGGAGGGCAGCAGCAGCCAAGTTCACGGCACTGTGGCTGGCTCTGCTGCACAGGAGGGCAAGAAAAAGAGTGGGAGAGCGATAGTGATGGGGATTCTATTGTAAGGGGAATAGATAGGCGTTTCTGCGGCCACAACCGAGACTCCAGGATGGTATGTTGCCTTCCTGGTGCAAGGGTTAAGGATGTCTCGGAGCGGGTGCAGGACATTCTGAAAAGGGAGGGTGAACAGCCAGTTGTTATAGTGCACATTGGTACCAATGATATAGGTAAAAAAAGGGATGATGTCCTACGAGATGAATTTAAGGAACTAGGAGCTAAATTAAAATGTAGGACCTCAAAAGTAGTAATCTCAGGATTGCTACCAGTGCCACGTGCTAGTCAGAGTAGGAATCGCAGGATAGCTCAGATGAATACGTGGCTTGAGCAGTGGTGCAGCAGGGAGGGATTCAAATTCCTGGGGCATTGGAACCGATTCTGGGGGAGGTGGGACCAGTACAAACCGGACGGTCTGCACCTAGGCAGGACCGGAACCAGTGTCCTAGGGGGACTGTTTGCTAGTGCTGTTGGGGAGGAGGTAAACTAATATGGCAGGGGGATGGGAAACAATGCAGGGAGACAGAGGGAAACAAAAAGGAGACAAAAGCAAAAGACAGAAAGGAAATGAGTAAAAGTGGAGGGCAGAGAAACCCAAGGCAAAAAACAAAAAGGGCCACTGAATATAAAGGGGCTGCAGGAAGGCTCATGGTTTAAAAAATAGTATTAAAACACTCTACCTAAATGCAGCATTCGAAATAAAGTAAATGAGTTGACGGGACAAATCATTACAAATGGGTATGATTTGGTGGCCATTACAGAAAAGTGGTTGCAGGGTGGCCAAGACTGGGAATTAAACATACAGGGGTATCTGACGATTCGGAAAGATAGACCAGAAAGGAAAGAAGGTGGGGTAGCTCTGTTAATAAAGGATGATATCAGGGCAGTTGTGAGGGACCATATTGGCTCTAATGAACAAAATTTTAAATCATTGTGGGTGGAGATTCGAGATAGTAAGGGGAAAAAGTCACTGGTGGGCGTAGTTTATAGGCCCCCAAATAATAACTTCACGGTGGGGCGGGCAATAATCAAGGGAATAATGGAGGCATGTGAAAAAGGAACGGCAGTTATGGGGGATTTTAACCTACATATCGATTGGTCAAATCAAATCGCACGGGGTAGCCTGGAGGAGGAATTCATAGAATGCATACGGGATTGTTTCTTAGAACAGTATGTTATAGAACCTACAAGGGAGCAAGCTATCTTAGATCCGGTCCTGTGTAATGAGAGAGGAACAATAAACGATCTCCTAGTAAAAGATCCTCTCGGAATGAGTGAACTCAGTATGGTTGAATTTGTGATACAGATTGAGGGTGAGGAAGTGTCTCAAACGAGCGTACTATGTTTAAACAAAGGGGACTACAGTGGGATGAGGGCAGAGTTGGCTAAAGTAGACTGGAAGCACAGACTAAACGGTGGCACAATTGAGGAACAGTGGAGGACTTTTAAGGAGCTCTTTCATAGTGCTCAACAAAAATATATTCCAGTGAAAAAGAAGGGCGGTAAGAGAAGGGATAACCAGCCGTGGATAACCAAGGAAATAAAGGAGAGTATCAAATTAAAAATCAATGCGTATAAGGTGGCCAAGGTTAGTGGGAAAATAGAAGATTGGGAAAATTTTAAACGATAGTAAAGAATGACTAAGAAAGCAATAAAGAAAAGAAAGATAGATTACGAAGGTAAACTTGCGCAAAACATAAAAACGGATAGTAAAAGCTTTTACAGATATATAAAACGGAAAAGAGTGACTAAAGTAAATGTTGGTCCCTTAGAAGATGAGAAGGGGGATTTAATAATGGGAAATGTGGAAATGGCTGAGACCTTAAACAATTATTTTGCTTCGGACTTCACAGTGGAAGACACAAAAACCATGCCAAAAATTGCTGGTCACAGGAATGTGGGAAGGAAGGACCGTGAGACAATCACTATCACTAGGGAGGTAGTGCTGGACAGGCTAATGGGACTCAAGGTAGACAAGTCCCCTGGTCCTGATGAAATGCATCCCAGGGTATTAAAAGAGATGGCGGAAGTTATAGCAGATGCATTCGTTATAATCTACCAAAATTTTCTGGACTCTGGGGAGGTACCAGCGGATTGGAAAGCAGCTAATGTAACGCCTCTGTTTAAAAAAGGGGACAGACAAAAGGCAGGTAACTATAGGCTGGTTAGTTTAACATCTGTAGTGGGGAAAATGCTTGAAACTATCATTAAGGAAGAAATAGTGGGACATCTAGGTAGGAATAGTGCAATCAAGCAGATGCAGCATGGATTCATGAAGGGGAAATCATGTTTAACTAATTTACTGGAATTCTTTGAGGATATAACGAGCATGGTGGATAGAGGTGTACCGATGGATGTAGTGTATTTAGATTTTCAAAAGGCATTCAATAAGGTGCCACACAAAAGGTTACTGCAGAAGATAAAGGTACGCGGAGTCAGAGGAAATGTATTAGCATGGATGGAGAATTGGCTGTCTAACAGAAAACAGAGAGTCGGGATAAATGGGTCCTTTTCGGGTTGGAAATCGGTGGTTAGTGCTGTGCCACAGGGATCGGTGATGGGACCACAACTGTTTACAATATATATAGATGAGCTGGAAGAGGGGACAGAGTGTAGTGTAACAAAACTTGCAGATGACACAAAGATTAGTGGGAAAGCAGGTTGTGTAGAGGACACAGAGAGGCTGCAAAGAGATTTAGATAGGTTAAGCGAATGGGCTAAGGTTTGGCAGATGGAATACAATGTCGGAAAGTGTGAGGTCATCCACCTTGGGAAAAAAAACAGTAAAAGGGAATATTTTTTGAATGGGGAGAAATTACAACATGCTGCAGTGCAGAGGGACTTGGGAGTCCTTGTGCATGAATCCCAGAAAGTTAGTTTGCAGGTAATCAGGAAGACGAATGGAATGTTGGCCTTCATTGCGAGAGGGATGGAGTACAAAAGCAGGGAGGTCCTTCTGCAACTGTATAGGTTATTGGTGAGGCCGCACCTGGAGTACTGTATTCAGTTTTGGTCACCTTACTTAAGGAAGGATATACTAGCTTTGGATGATTCACTGGGCTGATTCTGGAGATGAGGGGGTTATCTTATGATGATAGATTGAGTAGACTGGGTCTTTACTCGTTGGAGTTCAGAGGATGAGGGGTGATCTTATAGAAACATTTAAAATAATGAAAGGGATAGACAAGATAGAGGCAGAGAGGTTGTTTCCACTGGTCGGGGAGACTAGAACTAGGGGGCACAGCCTCAAAATACGGGGAAACCAATTTCAAACCGAGTTGAGAAGGAATTTCTTCTCCCAGAGGATTGTGAATCTGTGGAATTCTCTGCCCAAGGAAGCAGTTGAGGCTAGCTCATTGAATGTATTCAAGTCACAGATAGATAGATTTTTAACCAATATGGGAATTAAGGGTTATGGGGAGCAGGCGGGTCAGTGGAGCTGAGTCCACGGCCAGATCAGCCATGATCTTGTTGAATGGCGGAGCAGGCTCGAGGGGCTAGATGGCCTACTCCTGTTCCTAATTCTTATGTTATGTTCTTATGGAAGGCAAATGGTATGTTGGCCTTCATTTAAAGAGGATTTTAGTACAGGAGCAAAGATGTCTTACTACAGTTATACAGGGCCTTGGTGAGACCGCACCTGGAGCATTGTGTGCAGTTTTGGTCTCCTTTCCGAAGAAAGGATGTACTTGCCATAGAGGGAGTGCAGCGAAGGTTCACCAGACTGATTCCTGGGATGGCAGGACTGTCATATGAGGAGAGATTGGGTCGACTCGGCCTGTTTTCACTAGAATTTAGAAGAATGAGAGGGTATCTCAATGAAACATATAAAATTCTGACTGGGTTGGATAGACAGGATGTGGGGAGGATGTTTCCCCTGGATGGGAAGTCTAGAACAAGGGGGTCACAGTCTCATGATACAGGGTAGGAAATTTAGGACCGAGATGAGAAATTTTTTCACTCATAGAGGGTGGTGAACCTGTGGAATTCTCTACCACAGAAGGCTGTGGAGACCAAATCACTGAATGTATTTAAGAGGGAGATAGATTTCTCGAAACAAAAGGCATCAAGGGGTATGGGGAAAAAGCGGGAATATGGTGCTGAGATAGAGCATCAGCCATGATCATATTGAATGGCGGTGCAGACTCCAAGAGCCGAATGGCCTACTACTGCTCCTATTTTCTATGTTTCTATGGTCCAGATCATGGGCTCAGCTCCACTTCCCGCCCGCTCCCCATAACCCTTTACTCCCTTATCGCTCAAATATTTGTCTATTACCGCCTTAAATATATTCAATAACCCAGCCTCCACAGCTCTCTGGGGCAGAGAATTCCACAGATTTACAACACTTTGAGAGAAGAAATTCTTCCTCATCTCAGTTTTAAATGGGCGACCCCTTATTCTAAAACTATGCCCCCTAGTTCTAGATTCCCCTATGAGTGGAAACATCCTCGCTGCATCTACCTTGTCGAGCCCCCTCATTATCTTGTATGTCTCAATAAGATCACCTCTCATTCTTCTGAACAATGAGTACAGGCCCAACCTGCTCAACCTTTCTTCATAAGTCAATCCTTTCATCTCAAGAATCAACTGAGTGAACCTTTTCTGAACAGCCTCCAATACAAGTACATCCCTCCTTAAATAAGGAGACCAAAACTGTACACAGTACTCCAGGTATGGCCTCACCAATACCCTGTACAGTTGTAGCAGGACTTCTTTGCTTGTATACTCTATCCCCCTTGCAATAAAGGCCAACATTCCATTTGCCTTCCTGATTACTCGCTGTACCTGCATACTAACTTTATGTGTTTCATGCACAAGGACCCCCAGGTCCCTCTGTACTGCAGCATGTTGTAATTTTTCTCCATTTAAATAACATTTGCTTTTTTCTTTTTTCTGCCAAAGTGGATAACCTCACACTTTCCCACATTATACTCCATCTGCCAAATGTTTTCCCACTCACTTAGCCTGTCTATATTCCTTTGCAGATGTTTTGTGTCCTCCTCACAACTTGCTTTCCCACCTATCTTTGTATCGGCAGCAAACTTGGCTACATTACACTCAATCCCTTAATCTAAATCATTAATATAGATTGTAAATAGTTGAGGCCCCAGCACCGATCCCTGCGGCACCCCACTAGTCACTTTGCCAACCGGAAAATAACCCATTTATCCCGACTGTCTGTTTTCTATTAGTTAGCCAATCCTCTATCCATGCTAATATGTTAGCCCCAACCCCATGAACTTTCATCTTGTGCAGTAATCTTTTATGTGGCACCTTATTGAATGCCTTCTGGAAATCCAAATACACCACATCCACTGGTTCCCCCGATCCACCCTGCTCGTTACATCCTCAAAGAATTCCAGCAAATTTGTCAAACATGATTTCCCTTTTATAAAATGGTGCTAACTCTGCTTGACTAAATTATGTTTTTCCAAATGCCCTGCTGCTGCTTCCTTAATAATGGATTTCAGCATTTTCCAAATAACAGATGTTAGACTAACTGGTCTATAGTTTCCTGCTTTCTGTCTGCCTCCTTTAAAAGGTACTAATGTCGCAACAGGGCAGAGAAAAGGCACCTTGGTTCTGGTGGCCTTAGTGCAAAGGGTTGATAGGAGGTGACAGGTCCTCTATGCGCTGGAGGCCCTCCATACAGACTGTATGAAGACAGTGGAAGCAGATTGCTGAGGTGGTCAGTGCCTCCAGTCTTTCCCCCAGGACCTGTATCCAGTGCATCTTCAAATGCCATATCCCACCTACTGCACCACTAGCCTCACATACTGCGCAATGCACCACACCCCTATCACTCACGTACCAACAATCTCTTATCAATCCTGACTCCCTGGCACAAGCGCAGAAAATGGCACTGTGTGAACTTGAGGCAGAATCTGCACTGAGCAAGAGTGGGCTGCAGGCAGGGCAGGGGATAAGGGTAGCGCAGGTAGAAGCTCCCCAGAGTGCGAGGTTGTACACAAGTTCTGCTACAGAGGACTCAGATGAGGACATCGATGGGTTGGCCTTCAGAATACGGGTGATGGGCATGCACACAGAAATGCTTGGTGCAATGGCAGGTCTGCCAGAGATCCTGTTGTCACTGTCAAGGAGCAGGGAGGAGTCCGGCTCCAACCTTGCACAGGACTTTGTACAGAGCTTGGAGCCCATGATTTCCAGGATGGAAGTGATGGGAAACTCCATTAGAGCACTTGTGAACCCAATCAATGTTCCCTGTATGCTGCATAGCCACGCAACTCTTCAGTGATCCCATGCAGCTGACTTCTCAATCGAAAAAACGTGCATGTGCGGTATTTTGAATGGGCCGCGCGGCCTGAAAAAAAGTTACAGGAATATTGGACCCAACCATGATGTAGTGTGTGATGGGCCAAAGTCTCAGCATAAGTGGAAGCGACCCAAAGTCTTTGTGCAGTGTAAGCTCAAACTTTAGTCATGCAAGGTCAGCTTGCTGCCAGGTAGGTTTTGACTGCTGCCATCGTGGCTGTGTTTAAAAATATGGATAGGGGCTTGCTGGATCTCACAGCAGTCCAGAAATCTGTCCTCTAACAGATTACTAGGATTGCTGAGATGCCACTTCAGGGGAGCGGCAGTGGCTCCGTGAAGCAAGAACCTGCTGTCCTCTGTCAGGATGGCAGCATTCATACTTCCACCATTGCCACTCCACCAGTACAGTTGCAGTTGCCTGTCAGCCAGCCAGCCCAGACTGCTGCCGCCCATGCTGAGGTGGTGCAGTCTACAGCCGGACCTTCTAAGCCCAGAGCTGCTCGAGGTCATCCTGCAAGGCCATCTGCAGCCTCCTCCACCGAAAGGCAGTAGCCTTTCAACAGCCATGCTGCAGCCACTGGGGTAGCACTTCGTAGAAGCACTAGGATTAGCAAAGGCACACAAAAGACTGATATTAAGGGAGCAGACAAGGGTGATTAATAATGTAGTTTTGGAATTAATCATTTATAAATTATGTTTGGAATGTTTGTTTTGTGGTGGCTTTCATTTCAGCATTGTGGCCAAGAGGATGCTGTGCTGTTCCGTGACAGAAGGGTGATCAGGTGGGGAAGTGTTGAGCAACGGGGATCTGGGGTTTCATTCAGGGGAACCGGATAATGGGCTCACAGCAGAGTGTCTGGAACAGGGACTTGCAGGCTGCCTCTTCCCTTTCTCCTCCTCCTCCACCTCCTCCTCCTGTGATGGAAAGGGCTGCACCCTCATGATCGTCAAGTTGTGGAGGACGCAGCAGATCACCATGAATTGGGACACCTGCTCCGATGAGTTCTGGAGGGCTCCTCCTGAGCGGTCATGGTAGCAGAACTATTGTCTCAGAACCCAGATTGTCTGCTTGATGAAGTTCCTCGTTTCAGCATTATATGATTGCCGTTCACTAGTGATGGTATTGTGGAGAGGAGTCATCAGCCAGGTGTAGAGTAGATAGCCCTTGTCGCCTAACAGCCACCCTCAGTGCGATGTGGTGGCTGAAAGATTGCGGTACAGTAAACTGAAGTAAAATGCAGGCATCATGACTGCTGCCAGGATACTGGACATTCACCATCACGATGTCCTGGACGTGGTTGCACACCAACTGTACATTAAGTGAGTGGTACACTTTGCAGTTACTGAAATTGAATGTTCAGCCATGAACTCATTGAATGGCGGTGCAGGCTAGAAGGGCCGAATGGCCTACTCCTGCACCTATTTTCTATGTTTCTATCACAGCATTGATATGGGGCACCTGCAAAGCTACGAGTGTGCAGTCAATGGCGCCCTGCACTACAGGGAAGCCCAATCATAGCATCATAGAAATTTACAGCAGGGAAGGAGGCCATTTCAGCCCATGGTGTCCGTGCCGGCCAACAAGAGGCTATCCAGCCTAATCCCACTTTCCAGCTCTTGGTCCGTAGCCCTGTAGGTTACGGCACTTCAAGTGCACATCCAAGTACTTTTTAAATGTGGTGAGGGTTTGTGCCTCTACCATCCTTTCAGGCAGTGAGTTCCAGACTCCCACCACCCTTCTGAGTGAAGAAATTTCCCCTCAAATTCCCATTAAACCTCCTACCAATTACTTTAAATCTATGCCCCCTGGTTGGTGACCCCTCTGCTAAGGGAAATAGGTTCTTCCTATCCACTCCATCTAGGCCCCTTATAATTTTATACATCTCAATAAGGTCTCCCCTCAGATTCCTCTGTTCTAACGCACTACCCTCATCGACTTTTCTTGTTACGTCCTCAAAAAATTTAATCAAGTTAGTCAGACACAACCTTCCCAATAAATCTGTGATGATTGTCCTTGTCCGTGTCTTTCTAAATAAAGATTTACTCTGTCCCTCATGAATTTTTTCCAATAATTTTCCCATCACCGAGGTTAGGCCTGTAATTATTCAGTCTATCCCTTTCTCCAGCTTTAAACAGAAATACAACATCAGCAGACTTCCAGTCCTCTGGCACCACACCTGTAGCCAGAGAGGATTGTAAAATGATGGTCAGAGCCTTTGCTATTTCATCTTTTGCTTCTCTTAACAGCTTGGGATATATTTCATCTGGGTCTGGGGATTTATCCACTTTCAAAACTGCTAAACCCCTTAATACTTCCTCTCTCACTATGTTTATTTCACCAATATCCTGGCAAAGCCAGCTGTGCGCTCCTCCTATTTCTCTCTGTTTGGAGAGAAGACAAGGAAGTCCCTTCTCCTTGAGTACAGACCCTCTGTAACCTCCTGGATGCAGCGGTGGACAGCAAAATGCAAGATGTTTGTTATGTCGCCTGCTCCAGCCTGGAAGGATCCACTGGCGAAATTCTTCAGGGCCACGGTCATCTTGAGGGCCACTGGCAGAACCATCATTGTTCTGCTCTCAGGCTGCAGGTCTGGTTAGGTGTGGTTTCAACAGGGGGCAAAGTTCTGTAACTACTCCCTTGGTGAAGTGGAACCAGCGAACACACTGGCTTAGATGCAGGTAGGAGAAGTAGTCCCTGAAGACCCTAGGTGGGTAAGACCTCCTTCCCCTCCTCCTCGTCCCATTGCGAGCCGCTTGTCCTCTTCTATGATGCCTCTGCTCCATCTCCCTGTCATGCTACAGCACAAGGGAGACTGCAAGTAGAGCCCCCATGACCGAGAGCAAGTGGTGTACTCAGAGGCCCTGCAGTAGCAGCCAACACCTTCCAAACATTCAGCAGCATTCCCCGCACACTTTAGCAACTTTATAATGCATTCCAGCAATTCAGTATTCATACAAGCTCTGCAAGTCCCAGTGGAAGAGAAATAATCAACTTACCTGCAAGTTGGATGTATCCCTTTAAATAGCTGGTAGGTTGACCCTCGTGCAGCTGAACATACGTGACTGATGTCACGATCTGCCTACTCTGCATACTGCCAGCATACAGATGTCTCACTAGAGCTCTCACCAAGTTGGCGAACAGCGTGGGCTGTGCCGGAAGTGGGTGGAAGTGAGGCAGCTGCCATTTTCTTCTCCAAACTGGCCTTAACTGGTCAGGTGCTTAATTTCGCAACGTATATATTTATTTTCTCCAGTTTTACTGAGAATGATACTCCAGTAGATCAAAAGGATCTAACCTTAATGATGCAGAGGACAAACTGCTGCTGGCTACAAGAGACATTTGAGCCCATCCAATACTGGGAACGTTTTATTACCACATCTGGCTGTTATATGAACAATCCTGTATATTTGTTCTTGCTTTCCACTACAAAGATGCCTTCAACAATAGACATATCTGTATGGCCATCTGTTCCTATGGCCACAATTCATTCCACCTCATAGAAACATATAAACATAGAAAATAAGAGCAGTAGTAGGCCATTTGGCCCTTGGAGTCTGCACTGCCATTCAATATGATCATGGCTGATCCTCTATCTCAACACCATATTCCCGCTTTTTCCCCATACCCCTTGATGCCTTTTGTTTCTAGAAATCTATCTATCTCCCTCTTAAATATATTCAGTGACGGCCTCCACAGCCTTCTGTGGTAGAGAATTCCACAGGTTCACCACCCTCTGAATGAAAAAATTTCTCCTCATCTCGATCCTAGATTTTCTACCCTGTATCCTGAGACTGTGACCCCTTGTCTAGACTTCCCCATCAGGGGAAACATCCTCCCCGCATCCAGTCTATCCAACCCAATCAGAATTGTATACATTTTAATGAGAGCCCTCTCATTCTTCTAAACTCTAGTGAATACAGACCTAGTCGATCCAGTCCCTCCTCATACAACAGTCCTGCCATCCCAGGAATCAGTCTGGTGAATCTTCGCTGCACTCCCTCTATGGCAAGTACATCCTTTCTTCGGAAAGGAGACCAAAATTGCACACAATACTCCAGGTGCAGTCTCACCAAGGCCCTATATAACTAATAAGAGATCTTTGCTCCTGTACTCAAATCCTCTTGCAATGAAGGCCAACATACCATTTGCCTTCCTAACTGCTTGCTGCACCTGCATGTTTGCTTTCAATGACTGGTGTACAAGGACACCCAGGTCCCTCTGTACATCAACACTTCCCAAGCCTTCACCATTTAAATAATACTTTGTCCTTATATTTTTCCTACCAAAGTGGATAACTTTACATTTATCCACATTATACTGCATCTGCCATGAGTTTGCCCACTCACTCAACCTATCTAAATCGCCTTGCAGCTTCTTTGCATCCTCCTCACAACTGTCAATCCCACCTAGTTTTGTGTCGTCAGCAAACTTGGAAATATTACATTTGGTTCCCTCCTCCAAATCATTTATATATATTGTGAATAGCTGGGGCCCAAGCACTGATCCCTGTGGAGCCCCACTCTGCCCACCACTCTGAAATAGACCCGTTTATTCCTACTCTGTTTCCTGTCAGTTAACCAATTTTCAATCCACGCCAATACATTACCCCCAATCCCATGTGCTTTAATTTTGCACACTAACCTCTTATGTGGGACTTTATCAAAAGCCTTCTGAAATCTAAATACACTACATCCACTGGTTCTCTCTTATCTATTCTATCAGTTACATCCTCAAAAAACTCCAGTAGGTTTGTCAAACATGATTTTCCTTTCATAAATCCATGTTGACTTTGTTTCATCCCGTTGATATTATCTAAGTGTGCCATTATCACATCCTTTATAATAGACTCTAGCTTTTTCCCTACTACTCATGTTAGGCTAACCGGTCTCTCTCTCTCCATTTTTAAATAGTGGGCTTACATTTGCCACCCTCCAATCTGCAGGAACTGTTCCATAATCTATAGAATTTTGGAAGATGACAACCAATGCATCTACTATTTCCATGGCTACCTCTTTTAGTACTCTGGGATGCAGATCATCAAGCCCTGGGGATTTATCAACCTTCAGTCCCATTAGTTTCTCCGACACTATTTCCTTACTAATAATTATTTCCTCTTGCTCACGAAACCCTTGATTCCCTAGCATTTCTGGGACGTTATTTGTGTCCTCTTCCGCGAAGACAGAACTGAAGTATTTATTTAATTGTTCTGCCATTTCCTTGTTCCCCATTACAAATTCTCCCGTTTCTGTCTGTAAAGGAACTACATTTGTCTTCACAAATCGTTTTCTTTTTACGTACTTGTAGAAACTTTTGCAGTCGTTTTTTATGTTCCTTGCAAGTTTACTCTCATACTCTATTTTTCCCCTCTTAATCAAACTCTTGGCCCTTTTTTGCTGAATTCTAAATTGCTCCTAATCCTCAGGCTTGCTACTTTTTCTGGCAACTTTGTATAACTTCTCTTTGGATCTAATACTATCTTTAATGTCTTTTGTTAGCTATGGTTGGGCCACTTTTCCTTCTGTGTTTTTATGCCAGAAAGGGATGTATAACTGTTGCAATTCAAAACCATTTCAAAACCTTGTCAAAATCAAGCAATGCCCATACTGCAACTTTAGTGTAAAGATAATTTTAATGAAAACCCACACACTGCATGGGAGTCTAGTGTTCCTTTCCATCATGTTTTACCTTTATTCTGAAACTGTGACCCCTAGTTCTAGATGCCCCAGCCAGAGGAAACATCCTCCCTGAATCTACCCTGTCAAGCCCTGAAAGAATTGTGTATGCTTCAATGAGATCACCTCTCATTCTTCTAAACTCTAGAGAATATTGTGATATATTCTTACGACATCACTAAAGCACACACACTCAAGATGGCTGTACAGAAACTTCCTTTTATTGTAAACATCAGCAGTTGCATTACAACAGTAGTCCACTAGGTGGAGCTATATTACACTTCTCCCTCCTTAATGAAGAAGTAATCTTAACAAAATAATCATCATATAACTTGCGTGGTTACATATAACAAAAGATTTGGGCTTATTTTGCCATATTTACAAATCAAACTTAACCACTGGTTTTCTGCTTTGAAGAGGATACCTTCACTTTCGAACAGAACGTCCCAAACTTAGTGTCGAACTTAGACTCATTCTAGGCTGAGCCTGAGGAGAGTTTTCCTCCAAGGGATACCCTTATTCCACATTTGAACTCTCTACAACTTCAGACTTTGTCTGCCTGACTCGGACTCAGACTTAAATTCTGACTTTCTCTTGGAATTATTTCTAGTACATCTGATGTAGGATTTGCTACTTGTAATCTACTTGTAACAAGACTATCTGACTCATCAGAAATAATGGAATAATTCCAACTATCAACTCCTTCCAGATTTGTAGGTAAAATATGATCTATGTGAACAAACCTAACTTTTCCATGATTAAACATCTTGACCAAATATGTGCGTGACCAAAACTAGTAGGAGGACAGAAGGCTGGGAAGCTTTTAAAAGCCAGCAAAGAATGACTAAAAAAATGATTAAGAAAGGGAAGATAGACTATGAAAGTAAACTAATACAAAATATGAAAACAGATAGCAAGAGCTTCTATAGGTATATAAAAAGGAAAAGAGTGGCTAAAGTAAATGTTGGTCCCTTTAGAGGACGAGACCGGGGAATTCGTAATGGGGAACATGCAGATGGCAGAAACTCTGAACAAATATTTTGTATCAGTCTTTACGGTACAGGACACTAACAATATCCCAACAGTCAAGGGGCTATGGGGGGGAGGAACTTAACACAATCACAATCACTAAGGAGGTGGTACTCAGTAAGATAATTGGACTAAAGGCAGATAAATCCCCTGGACCTGATGGCTTGCATCCTAGGGACTTAAGAGAAGTAGCGGCAGGGATTGTGGATGTATTGGTTGTAATTTACCAAAATTCCCTGGATTCTGGGGAAGTCCCAGCAGGTTGGAAAACTGAAAATGTAACGCCCCTATTTAAAAAAGGAGGCAGACAAAAAGCAGGAAACTATAGACCAGTTAGCCTAACATCTGTGGTTGGGAAAATGTTGGAGTCCATTATTAAATAAGCAGTAGCAGGATATTTGGAAAAGCATAATTCAGTCAGGCAGAGTCAGCATGGATTTATGATGGGGAAGTCATGTTTGGCAAATTTGCTGGAATTCTTTGAGGATGTAATGAGCAGGGTGGATAAAGGGGAACCAGTGGATGTGGTGTATTTTGACAAGGCATTTGACAAGGTGCCACATAAAAGGTTACTGCACAAGATAAAAGTTCACGGGGTTGGGGTAATATATTAGCATGGATAGAGGATTGGCTTACTAACAGAAAACAGAGAGTCAGGATAAATGGTTCATTCTCTGGTTGGCAACCAGTATCTATTGGGGTGCCTCAGGGATCAATGCTGGGACCCCAACTATTTACAATCTATATTAACGATTTGGAAGAAGGGACTGAGTGTAAAGTAGCCAAGTTTGCTCACGATACAAAGATGGGAGGAAAAGCAATGTGTGAGGAGGACACAAAAAATCTGCAAAAGGACATAGACAGGCTAAGTGAGTGCGCAAAAATTTGGCAGATAGAGTATAATGCTGGAAAGTGTGAGGTCAGAAAAAATCAAAGAACAAGTTATTATTTAAATGGAGAAAGATTGCAAAGTGCTACAGTACAGTGAGACCTGGGGGTACTTGTGCATGAAACACAAAGGGATAGTATGCAGGTATAGCAAGTGATCAGGAAGGCCAAAGGAATCATGGCCGTTATTGCAAAGGGGATGGAGTATAAAAGCAGGGAAGTCTTGCTGCAGTTGTACAGGGAATACTGCATGCAGTTTTGGTTTCCATATTTACGAAAGGATATACTTGCTTTGGAGGCAGTTCAGAGAAGGTTCACTAGGTTGATTCTGGAGATGAGGAAAGGTTGAGTAGGTTCGGCCTCTACTCATTAGAATTTAGAAGAATGAGAGGTGATCTTATCAAAATGTATAAGATTATGAGGGGGCTTGACAAGGTGGATGCAGAGAAGATGTTTCCACTGATGATGGAGACTAGAACTAGAGGGCATGATCTTAGAATAAAGGGCCACCCATTTAAAACTGAGATGAGGAGAAATTTCTTCTCTCAGAGGGTTGTAAATCTGTGGAATTTGCTGCCTCAGAGAGCTGTGCAAGCTGGGACATTGAATAAATTTAAGACAGAAATAGACAGTTTCTTGAACGATATGGGGATAAGGCATTATGGAGACCGGGCAGAGAAGTGAAGCTGAGTCCATGATCAGATCAGCCATGATATTGAATGGCGAAGCAGGTTCGAGGGGCCACATGGCCTACTCATGTTCCTATTTCTTATGTTCTTATGTTCTTATATCTTCACTATTCCTGGTAGCCACTTTAACCATTTATGGTGATGGTTCTTCACTCTAACCTTCTGATTCAATTTCATATTTCTTTCTCTTACTCTACCTCTATCATGATTCTCTTTCTGTCTTAATTGTTTTTCTTCTACCGACTGTGTCAAGTTTGGCTTTAACAATGAGAACTTGGTTTATGGCTGTCATTTGAGAAACAACTCTGCTGGTGTTCTACCAGTAGTTATATGAGGAGCATTATGATAAGTAATTAGAAAATTTGCCAATTTGTGGTCCAATGACAACTGCCTTTTCTTTGGACTTGGATCCAACATTTGTTTGATGAGGGCACATTTTACAATTTATACTGTGTGTTCTGCTGCACTATTTGAAGCAGGGTGGTACGGTGGAACCTTGGTATGTTTCACACCATTTCTGCTCATGAACTGTTCAAATTCTCCTGAAAAAAATTGTGGCCCATTATCAGGCACAATTTCTTCTGGAAGACTATATGAAGAAAACAATATTTGCAAATTGTCTAGTATTTTACTTGTTATTTTCTGCATCAGAAACACCTCTACCCACTTTGAACATTTGCTATCCTTCTAGCTCAGCAAAATTTACATGTAACCTTTGCCACAGCCTGGGAGGCCATTTCCACGGCTTAATGGCACTGATGGTAGTTTCTTGCATACCGATTGACATGTTGTACACTGACTAACATGTACTCCATATCTTTCTCTAGACCTGGCCACCATAAGTAACTGTGTGCAAAACTCTTGGTCAACCACATTCCCAGGTGCTGGTCATGAAGAACTCCTAATAATTTGGACCTGAATTTATTTGGGATAACTACTCGCACCCGACATGATACAATCTTTATTCACTGATAATTCATTTCTATGAACGAAGTATGGATGAATATCTTCTTCTAATACCTGGTTTGGCCAGCCATTTACAATGTAAGCATACACCTTTCACATAACTGAGTCACGTTTGGTTGCTCTACCAATCTCTTCAGCTGTGACTGACAGTTCATCAATGTATGAAAAATAGAACACTTCTTCCCTATTGGGTGTAGCTTGTGATTGGGTTGGCACCCTGGACATAGCATCAGCATTACCATCTAACTTAGGTACAACAACAGTGGGTGTAGCCCAATTACTTGGAGATAATATTAGTTTCTAGTCTTTTGAGTTCTTTCTCAACTTTCTCCTTGAGTGCATATGGTACGGGAAGTTAACTGGACGTAAGCTTGCAGTAAACTGGTCTAGCGTCCTTCTGTACCCTGACACTCGCCTTGAAACCTTGGATCAAACTGCCTGTTTCGGGGGACACCTGTGAACACTGTTTGATGACATCATCCTTCGATGCAAATCTTGTTTCAACATGAAAAATCTCATTCCAATCCAGCTTCAATCAATCCCAATCAATTTCTACTTATTAAGGCAGGCTAATCTCCTGCCACTCCTAAGAGAGGCAAGCTCTGAAACTGATCCTTGTATTTCACTGGTACGGTGATACGTCCTACCACAGGGATTTGTTCTCCTGAGTAGCCTCGCAGCTCTATCTTTGAGTTCTCCAGTGGAAAATCACTCGACTTGTCAAGAGATAGCGATTCTGGTACTATGCTCACAGATGCACCAGTGTCGATTTCCATGGGTATCCTGGTTCCTGCAACATCTACTTGGATGACTTCCTGAATCATTGTTAGGTACCCTCCTGATGATGTGCATCTGCAGAACTTACTCATCCTGTTGCTTCTCATCAATGCTATGTAATCTCTGGTGATTTCTACTTATAGCCTTGAAATTCGGTTTACTCTTCAGTCTTTGCAAGATGCCCAGTTTTCCTGCAGAAGAAACACTCTGAGTTCATATATGGACAACTTTGAAGAATGTGTTGTCCTGGGCACTGATAGCATGACTTCAATGTACCTTGGCCAGTTGCTGTCGCCTTGGGGCCCAACAGCCTTTTACTTCTAACCTGCAGGCGATTACTTTGGTTGTCTGATGACTGGAAATGGTGCAAAATTCTTGGTTGTCTGATGACTGGAAATGATGCAAAATTCTCGGGAGTGTTGGTCGACCATATCCCTCAACATAGCTGTCTGACAAGCTAAATCAAAAGTCAAGTTTGGGGTTGTCAACAACTTTCTTCTGATTGCTTCATTTTTTATTCCACAAACAAAACGTTCACGCAATGCTCGGTCCTGAAAGTTTCTGAAATGACAGTGAATGGATAGCTCCTGTAAAGCTACAATGTATGCACCGATACTCTCGTCAATGAATTGATCTTGTTTTCCAAAACAATAACTTGCAGCGATTTCCAGGGGCTCAGGACCGTAGTGCTTTTCTAACTTGGTTAGAATCTCTGTCAATGGCGTGTTCTTCGGCTTGACAGGAACAAACACATTTTTCAGGGTTTCATACACCACGGGGTGTGCTTCAGTCAAGAAAATAGCCCATTTTCTTTCAAATACCACCCAGTTGCGATTTTCATCATTGGAGACATCGATGATACTATTCGCAGTAAAAAAACATTTCTAGCCACTCCACATACACTCCAAAAGTCTCTCGGTTGTGATGGAACTCACCCAAGTGCCCTATTATTCCCATAGGCACGGCCAGCTATACTCTTCAGTTCAGCCAAGTGTGCTTGTAATTTACCTTGGATTTTTAGTAGTGCTGCAAATCAAAGAACCTCACAGAGTCACAGAGTTCTTTGGCTGGAATCATCCATCAACAAAAATTTCAGCTAGGGAATCTGATTATCCTATCTTCATCGTCAATGTGATATATTCTTATGACATCACTAAAGCACACACACTCAAGATGGCTGTACAGGAGCTTGCTTTTATTGCAAACAACAGCAGTTGCATTACCACATTAGTCCATTAGGTGGAGCAGAAGTCCACTAGTTGGAGCTATGTTACAAATATAGGCAAAGTCTACTCAATCTCTCCTCATAGGACAATCCCCCCCATCCCAGGAATCAGTCTGGTGAACCTTTGTTGCACTCCCTCTATGGCAAGTATATCCTTCCTTAGGTAAGGAGACAAAAGTGTACACAATACTCCAGGTGCGGTCTCACCAGGGCCCCATATAATTGCAGTGAGAAGTCTTTACTCTTCTACTCAAACCCTCTTGTAATAAAGGCAAACATGCCATTTGCTTTCTTAATTGCTTGCTATACCTGCATGTTAACTTTCAATGTTTCGTGTACCAGGACACCCAGGTCCCTCTGAACACCAACATTTCCCAATCTCTCACCATTTAAAAAATACTCTGCTTTTCTATTTTACCTCACAAAGCGGATAACTTGCCATGTTTTTTCCCATTCACTTAGCCTGTCTATATCCCTTTGAAGCCTCTTTGCATCCTCCTCACAACTTACATTTCCACCTAGCTTTGTATTATCAGCAAACTTGGACATATTACATTTGATCCCCTCATCCAAATCATTGAAATAGATTTCAGTCTCAACTGTTCTTGTAACCAACGCCTATTTTCCATTAGATGTGTCAACTGAATCTAAATCTCAGCAAATATTTTTTCTAAATGAACAATTCCATTGACAGGTTATCCATCAGCTGGCATATGCTGCATTATCTCATCAAGCTGCTTGTCTCATGGGATGTGTTATGAAGATACTTCAACATTATTGCTTAAATCATCAATGTTTTATCGAGATCAATTGCTTGCTGTACCTGTATGTTAACTTTCAGTGATTCGTGTACAAGGACACCCAGGTCCCTCTGAACACCAACATTTCCCAACCTCTCACCATTTAAAAAATACTCTGCTTTTCTATTTTTCCGACCAAAATGGATAACTTCACATTTCCCCACATATATTCCATTTGCCATGTTCCTGCCCATTCACTTAGCCTGTCTATATCCTGTTGAAGCTTCATTGCATCCTCCTCACAACTTACATTTTCACCTAGCTTTGTATCATCAGCAAACTTGGATATATTACAATTTGGTTCCCTCATCCAAATCATTGATATAGATTGTGAATAGCTGGGGCCCAAGCACCGATCCTTGCAGCACCCCACTAGTTACAGCCTGCCAACCTGAGAATGAACCATATATTCCTACTCCCTGTTTCCTGTCCGTTAACTAACCCTCAATCCATGCTAGTATATTACCCCCAATCCCATGAGCCCTAATTTTGTTTAATAACCTTTTGTGTGTTACCTTATCGAATGCCTTCTGAAAATCTAAGTACACACATCCACTAGTTCCCCCTTATCTATTCTACTAGTTACCGCCCGTGAAGACAGAAACAAAGTATTTGTTTAACTTCTCTGTCATTTCCTTATTCCCCATTATAATTTCTCCTGTCTCAGCCTGTAAAGGACCCACATTTACTTTCACTAATCTTTGTCTTTTTACACACTTATAGAAGCTTTTACCATCTGTTTTTATGTCTCTCGCTAGTTTACTCTCATATTCTATTTTCCCTTTCTTAATCAATTTCTTGGTCCCCCTTTGCTGAATTCTAAAATCCTCCCAATCCTCAGGCTTACTGCTCTTTTTGGCAACATTATAAGCCGCTTCCTTTAATCTAATACTATCTTTAAGCCATGGTTGGACCACTTTTCCTGTGGGGTTTTTGTGCCTTAAAGAAATGTAAGTTTGTTGTAAATTATGTATTAATTCTTTAAATGCTAGCCATTGCTTGTCTACCATCATACCTTTTAATGTAGTTTCCCAATCTACCTTAGCCAACTCGCCCCATACCTACGTAGTTTGCTTTATTTAAATTTAAGACCCTAGTTTCAGATTTAACAATCACTTTCAAACTCAATCTAAAATTCTGTCATATTATTGTCATTCTTCCCCAAAGACCCCTTTACTGCAAGGTTATTAAGTAACCCTTTCTCATTGCACAATACTAGATATAAAATAGCTTCTTCCCTAGTTGGATCCTCAACATACTGATCTAGAAAATCATCTTGGATACATTCCATTAATTTGTCCTCTACACTATTACTCGTATTTGGTTTGTCCAGTCTATATGTAGATTAAAGTCCCCCATGATTACAGTATTACCCTTGTTACATGCACCTCTAATTTCCTGATGTATAATGTGCCCTACATTACCACTACGTTTGGGGGGCCTATAAACAACTCCCACCAATGTTTTCTGCCGCTTGCCATTTCTTAGCTCTTCCCAGACCGATTCTACTTCTTGATTTTCTGAGCTAAGATCCTTTCTCTCTACTGTCTTTATCCCATCCTTTATTATCAGGGTTATATACACCTTCTCCTTTTCCATTTTGCCTATCTCTTCGAAAAGTTAAGTATCCTGAAATATTTAGTTCCCAACCTTGATCACTTTGCAACCACGACTCCGTAATGGCTATTAGATCAAAACCTATTAATTTCTATCTGCACTATTAATTCATTCATTTTGTTGCGAATTCTTTGCGCATTCAGATATACTGCCTTTAGCTTTGACTTTTTTCTATTTTTCCCTGATGTCACCTTAGTCAGTGATGCCCTATTACCTTTGTTACTCTGTCCCTTCCTGACCCATTCTGTTTATTTTTACCCAAAACTCTGCTCTGCTCTAGAGCCTTGACATTTCTCTTGCTGCTTTTGAATTTACTCTTTCCTGAATCCTCCCCAGCCCCTTCATTAGCTTAGGAGGGCAGAAGGGATGATGGGAAGCAAAAATGAAAAGGGATAATAATCCGGCTTTGTAGTCCTGATAGATGAATCTCTCTGCTGGTAGCACAAGGAAAAATATGCAGAGCTCGGAGGAAAGAGCAGAGGGGTGGGATTAATTGGGTAGCTCTTTCAAAGAGTCGACACAGCCACTATAGGCCGAAAAGCCTGCTTCTGTACTGTATGATTCTACGATTCTATAAACATCGGAAAAATACCCTGAAATTGAGTATATATGGAGTCATTTAAATTAATGGCCACAGGCTCCCCATCGGGAACATGGTCAGAAAGTTCCGCCTAAAGGGAGCATATAAGATGTCATTTAAATTCATAGTTGAAGAATTGTACATTGTGCACCCACATTTCTAATATGCACTCCCAGCGGGCCTCCTTGCTTTAAAACCTGATACACCATATGCACAATTGGTACATCAACTTGTACTAATACATAGTGAAGATCAGAGTTAAAATCTAGTACATCTGTACCATTGTGTAGTAGCAAAACTGCAGCTATGGTAGAACCAAATCATAAAACTAGTAAAAAAAGAATGATGAGAGTTGAAGTAAGGAACAACAAAGGATGAAGAAGCAAAAGTGAGAATGGGCAGTTAGGCGAAATAGAACTGGGAATACGTTGAATGAGTGAAGAAATATCTATGATTCAAACCCCTGGACTTTCTCTTTCAGCAGTAATCCTGCTAGCAACTGTGGTCAGATGTGCTTTGTGGCTGCACATGACTCCAATGGTCAGACGGGCTTTGTCCTTGCACATGACTCCAAAGGTCAGCCTGGATTTGTGCCCATAGGTAGCTCCCAATGGTCAGATAGGCTTTGTGGCTGCACATGACTCCAATAGTCAGACGGGCTTTGTGCCCATACGTGGCTCCTAATGGTCAGTCACACTTTGTGCCCACGTATGGCTCCCAATACTGACCAGATGGACTGCCATAGGGTTCAATTTTCCCCAGTTATCTGCGCCGTTTTTTTGGCATGCACCACTTTTTTTGGCGTAAATTAAAATATCCAAGTTTCCCCAAAGTTTCTGCACCAGTGTAACTCAGTTAGTTACGATTTTTTTCGGTTAGGATTTTTTTGCATCATAGCTGAACACGTTTTTTTTTTAGAAAGGCCTCTTATTTAATATCTTTTCATCAAAGCATTTGCTCAAATAATTATAAAATACTAAAATTGTTCATTTCTCTTCCCCCCCACCCCAGACCTGCTATCTGTGCCAATTTTTCACATTTAAGCAAGTCTGGCCAACTTACATTTTTCCGAGGACGGTGTATGTGACCACTCCCAAAAAACCTTCTGGGCACTTAAGAAAAACCAGCGCACATTAAAAAATCGGCGCAGAAAGACGCCATTGTTTTTATGCGAAGTTTTGGAGGGAGTCCAGAAGACAAAGAATATGCATTCTTAACTTTTTCAAACTCAAAAGGGAAAAAATGCAAGTCTAATGCAATTCTTTAATTTTGGATTTTTTTCAAAGTGCCACAACACCACCGAATGTCTTCTCGTCGGATTGGAACGTTGGCCGGCAGAATCGCTCCCTCGCCCAGACACAGGGGCTCAGGGCTCGGCTTCAAAAGAAGCCCAGGGAGGTTGGACGAGGGGGTGGAAGCTGAACTGAAGGGATGAGAAGCCTTACACTATACAGCAGCTTCAAAAGAAGCCGGGGTGTGGGGCAGTGGGGGGAGGTGGGTGCCGAGCCCCTGTGTCCGGGCGAGGGAGCAATTCTACCAGACGACCCTCGAGCCCGGTGAGGAGACATTCGGTCAGTGTTGGGGTGGTATTTTAAACAAATCTAAAATTAAACAATTGCATTAGACTTAGCGGCACCAAATGCCCTAATTGAATGCCTAGCTCCCCATTCTAAGCAAGCCTATTGCACATACACAGACCAGGGTGTGGTCCATACTAGGGCATTGATGGGGAGAGAGAGAGGACTCCTTGTCCTGCTGTTTTGAGCTTCTTGCAAAGCTGCAATTGAATTATAGGGGCAATATTAACAATGCCATACCTCGTGCAAGCCTTCTGCATGTTGGTACTGCGGAGTAGACGATTGATTCGATGTCATCACATGAGGAACCTCAGAGCACGTAGGCTAATGGGCAGGAGGCCTTACCCATGTCAGGTATATCTGAGTGATGCAGACTGTATGACAAGACTGCGTTTCCACAAAGAAGCTGTAACCGAGATCTGTGAGTTAGTAAAAGCAAAGAAGCGTCAGGGGGACTGCTTTGTCAGTTTAAGTGAAGGTTACAGCTGCACTTTCATTTTATGCATCTGGATCATTCTAGGCCACAATTGGGGATGTGTGCACCATTTCTCAACATGCAACACATATCTGCATTCAGCAGATGACTGTTGCGCTATATGCCCGGAGGAATGACTACATAAAGTTCCCCATGACCGCCCAGGCTGGGCTGTGGGCTTCGCCAGAATTGCTGGCTTCCCAAAGGTACAGGGCTGCATTGATTGTACCCACATCGTCTTGCGAGCACCTTTGGAGGATTCCGAGATGTACAGGAACAGAAAAGGCTTCCACTCCGTGAATGTGCAGCTCGTGTGTGACGACATGCATTGCATCATGTCAGTTGATGCGAGATACCCTGGGAGCACCCATGATGTGTTCATCTTATGTGAGAGCACTATATCTGCCATGTTTCAGCAGCAGCCAGAAGGGCAGAGCTGGCCGTTGGGCGACAAAGGGTACGGTCTTGCCACCTAGCTCATGACACCCCTACGCGTAACCCTGATGGAAACTGAGTGGGAATACAACATGTCACACATTGCAATGCGCAGCATAATAGAGAAGACCATTGGCATCTTGAAATAGTGTTTCCGATGCCTGGACCATTCCGGAGGCTACTTGCAATACTCTCCTGAGATTGTCGGTCAGTTCACTGTTGGTGCTGCATGCTGCATAACTTAACCATCATGAGGCAGCAGAAGCTGGTAATGGAAGACCCACCTGAAGTGAGAGTGGCTGATGATGAGGAGAAAGATGCAGATGACGAGGAGGAGGAAGACGAGGAAGCCATGTAACATACCTAAACCCGGAGCACGATGGCGGAGGAGGGTGGACCGTCGTGCCCCTTTAACGATTGTTCGAGCCTTGCTCCAGCAGCTCATCCGTGAACACTTTGCTGCTTGAAGGTTCAGCAGCAACTATTCCAAATGGACCATGTTTACTATTTAGACCTGTTCTGTAATGTTGTGTTGGGTTAATGGAACAAATAATGGAAATGATTCTTCTTTAGTTCAAAAAGTTGTGTTAATAATGGAAATAATTCAGTTATAATTTTAAATATATTTTATTCAAAAATTTAACATTTGTTTGTATTTAACTTAACTTTAATAAAAATATTCTTGTATTAAACTTTAAAGTTTTCAGTTAAGATCACTTACAAACTTTAAGATCGCATACAAACACTAAATTCACTTAAAAATTTTAAGATCACTTACAAATGTTAAACTTGTAAATTTACATAACTTACAAAAAACTTTTAATTTGAGAACAGTAACAACAATACTAATAATAACAACAATAACAACAACACCAATAACAGCAAAGAAAGGCTGCACTCATCTCTGCTCCACTGCGCTTGGTCTTGTTGACTCCACCCCTGCCCGCAGGCGGTGGCGCAGTGTTTCTCGGGTTGGTACCAAGCTTATTCTTTCTAGCATCTCCGGTAATGCTCACTTCTTGATGGGGGGTGTGGGCAAGCGGTAATGTGGAAGGCACAACCTGGGTCTCTTCAGAGGCTGGTCTGGGGATTGGAGTGGGAGCAGCAGTTGATTATGTCAATGGTCGCAGTGTCTGGGCGTGTTCCCTTATTGCAGCAGCTAACAGCGACATTCCCTCCCTCATATGCCCTGACAGTGTCTCAACTATCTGCAAAATTCCCTCCTTCATGTTCGCCGACAGTGTATCAGCTACCTGTGACATTTCCTCCCTCATGTTCACTGACAGTGTATCAGCTGTCTGCAACATTCCCTCCCTCATGTGCTCGGACAGTGTTCCCATTTCTCGTGAGAGTTTTGTTACTTCTCCTGACAGTCCCTATGTCTCATCACCCAATACACTGCTGGTGTCCAGGATTGATCGCGTTAGAATCTGCACCTCAGGAGAGTGGTGTCGAGCTCTCCTTCCCCTCCTCACCCTGGGTGTGGCTCGCTGCATCCCACTGGGATCCGCAGCCTCGGACGGTGGGGCCCTGGGTGTGCCTCGCTGCACCCCACTGGAATCCCCAGTCTCGGACTGTGAGAAACCATGGAATGTCCCAATACTCGTACCACTGAGGAAAGGGCCTGGCACCTCAATGGGCGGCATCTGCATCTCCTCCAGAGTGAGTACAAGGGTGGGGGTTTAATCTATCCCCTCCCCCTGTCCCTCTCCCTCCCACTCACCCCCATGCTCTTGGTCTAGAAGGTGGGATTGGAGGATGTTATCCACTTCAGGCTTGTCCGCGTCTGAATCTTCTTCTGCATCAGTTTGAGCCTCGTCAGGGTTGGCCTCAAGTTCTGAAAAATGTAACAGAGCAGACAAATGGTTAGCAGCAGAGGAGGGGGCAGGGTGGGTGGTATGAGTAGGCACACACAGCGCCGGCAGCAGGCTCATTTGAAGGACCACGATGAATGATAGCACATTGCATCAACCGAAGCGTAGCTGATGGAGACATCCCATGAACTGAAGCATGGCTAGCCCGCACAGTACTTAACATTTAACAAAGCCAGACTGTGGAATTTGCAAGACTTACCCTCTCCCTCAAGTGTGGGCCCAGCTTGTGTAGCTTTTCTCCAGGCAGGATGCATCAAAGCAGCGACCCTGTCTTCCACAGGTGTCAATGGGTGCAGATTTGCCGGGCCTCCACCTGTTTGAATTATTTCTCTTTTGTTGTGTGCCACCTTCCTCTGCAAAGATGAAAATATAACTTTTTAAAGAGAGTGGGTGAGACATACACAGATGGTCACATTTACAATTGCAATTCCAGTGAATAAATGAAAATATTATTTACACTAACTATTTGACCAAGGTCCTGCCACTTTTTTTTGCACTGGCCTCCAGACCTCGGGATAGTCACCAATGCGCAGTAATCTTCTGCAAGCTGGTTCCAGCGTTTCTTCATTTCTTTTGGTGAAACTTTTATGTGACCTCTGCTGGCATCCAGCTCATGCCATCTGGTCTCAATTACAGTAACTAGTGCTTCCACTTCATCCTGCAAGAAATTCTTGGTCCTTGAGCCGCATTGCATGTTATATTGCAGCTCCGATTTTTCCACTGAGAATTAAAGTTCTCACACACAATTGGCTCTTTAAAAGTGGGCGAATACAGACCGGAAGGTGTACTGTGCATGCGCGCCCATAGCAGTCACATGAAAAAAAATTATTTCTTTTTTCGCGCATGCATAGAAGGGAGGAATCGTTTTTTCGGCGCAGACATTAGGCTCCACCCCCCCGAAGCTAAAGGACAGGCTGCGCGGTGCCACTTCAAAAAATAGACCGGGGAAACTTGCAAGTTCTGTTTTTGGAGTAGTCGGGGCCAAAAAAAAACGGGCGTAACTCTTGCAATATGCCAAAAAACGGCATGGGGAAGTTCTAATTTAAAATTTGCTGGGCAGGCTCCTCGCAGGATTTCCAATGGAGCCAGAAAGCCTTTCTCCAGGAGTGGAAGGAAAGTCACTGCTGTAGCAGCAGAGTACATCTGCCGGTCAACAAGTTATTGGAGTTGCAAACATTTTTTTCATTTGATGCGATAACAAGTGCAATCAATTGCCCTAGCAGGCTAATTAAAATGTTAAAGCCCCCCCCACCTCCTTAACAATGCTGTACGCTGAGACACAATGCTGTTCCTACAGCCCAGTGTTCCTGAGGTATTGATGAAGGATAATGAATTAGAACATCGGATTTCCTTCGATCAATTCACTGCCCTTCCCATCACATCTAAAGGAAAATTCTGGAAGTGACAGGAACCGGGATTATTCTTTAATAATGAAGGGCAATGAATATGCCCATCCATATTTGGGCGAGCATGTTTAATTAAAACATTATTTAGAAACATAGAAACATAGAAAATAGGTGCAGGAGTAGGCCATTCGGCCCTTTGAGCCTGCACCATCACTCAATAAGATCATGGCTGATCATTCACCTCAGTACTCCTTTCCTGCTTTCTCTCCATACCCCTTAATCCCTTTAGCCGTAAGAAACATAGAAACATAGAAACATAGAAAATAGGTGCAGGAGTAGGCCATTCGGCCCTTCTAGCCTGCACCGCCATTCAATGAGTTCATGGCTGAACATTCAACTTCAGTACCCCATTCCTGCTTTCTCGCCATACCCCTTGATCCCCCTAGCAGTAAGGACCTCATCTAACTCCTTTTTGAATATATTTAGTGAATTGGCCTCAACAACTTTCTGTGGTAGAGAATTCCACAGGTTCACCACTCTCTGGGTGAAGAAGTTCCTCCGCATCTCGGTCCTAAATGGCTTACCCCTTATCCTTAGACTGTGACCCCTGGTTCTGGACTTCCCCAACATTGGGAACATTCTTCCTGCATCTAACCTGTCTAACCCCGTCAGAATTTTATATGTTTCTATGAGGTCCCCTCTCATTCTTCTGAACTCCAGTGAATACAAGCCCAGTTGATCCAGTCTTTCTTGATAGGTCAGTCCCGCCATCCCGGGAATCAGTCTGGTGAACCTTCGCTGCACTCCCTCAATAGCAAGAATGTCCTTCCTCAGGTTAGGAGACCAAAACTGTACACAATACTCCAGGTGTGGCCTCACCAATGCCCTGTACAACTGTAGCAACACCTCCCTGCCCTTGTACTCAAATCCCCTTGCTATGAAGGCCAACATGCCATTTGCTTTCTTAACCGCCTGCTGCACCTGCATGCCAACCTTCAATGACTGATGTACCATGACACCCAGGTCTCTTTGCACCTCCCCTTTTCCTAATCTGTCACCATTCAGATAATAGTCTGTCTCTCTGTTTTTACCACCAAAGTGGATAACCTCACATTTATCCACATTATACTTCATCTGCCATGCATTTGCCCACTCACCTAACCTATCCAAGTCGCTCTGCAGCCTCACAGCATCCTCCTCGCAGCTCACACTGCCACCCAACTTAGTGTCATCCGCAAATTTGGAGATACTACATTTAATCCCCTCATCTAAATCATTAATGTACAGTGTAAACAGCTGGGGCCCCAGCACAGAACCTTGCGGTACCCCACTAGTCACTGCCTGCCATTCTGAAAAGTACCCATTTACTCCTACTCTTTGCTTCCTGTCTGACAACCAGTTCTCAATCCATGTCAGTACACTACCCCCAATCCCATGTGCTCTAACTTTGCACATCAATCTCTTGTGTGGGACCTTGTCGAACGCCTTCTGAAAGTCCAAATATACCACATCAACTGGTTCTCCCTTATCCACTCTACTGGAAACATCCTCAAAAAATTCCAGAAGATTTGTCAAGCATGATTTCCCTTTCACAAATCCATGCTGACTTGGACCTATCATGTCACCTCTTTCCAAATGCACTGCTATGACATCCTTAATAATTGATTCCATCATTTTACCCACTACCGATGTCAGGCTGACCGGTCTATAATTCCCTGTTTTCTCTCTCCCTCCTTTTTTAAAAAGTGGGGTTACATTGGCTACCCTCCACTCCATAGGAACTGATCCAGAGTCAATGGAATGTTGGAAAATGACTGTCAACGCATCCACTATTTCCAAGGCCACCTCCTTAAGTACTCTGGGATGCAGTCCATCAGGCCCTGGGGATTTATCGGCCTTCAATCCCATCAATTTCCCCAACACAATTTCCCGGCTAATAAGGATTTCCCTCAGTTCCTCCTCCTTACTAGACCCCCCGACCCCTTTTATAACCGGAAGGTTGTTCGTGTCCTCCTTCGTGAATACCGAACCAAAGTACTTGTTCAATTGGTCCGCCATTTCTTTGTTCCCCGTTATGACTTCCCCTGATTCTGACTGCAGGGGACCTACATTTGTCTTTACTAACCTTTTTCTCTTTACATATCTATAGAAACTTTTGCAATCCGTCTTAATGTTCCCTGCAAGCTTCTTCTCATACTCCATTTTCCCTGCCCTAATCAAACCCTTTGTCCTCCTCTGCTGAGTTCTAAATTTCTCCCAGTCCCCAGGTTCGCTGCTATTTCTGGCCAATTTGTATGCCACTTCCTTGGCTTTAATACTATCCCTGATTTCCCTTGATAGCCACGGTTGAGCCACCTTCCCTTTTTTATTTCTATGCCGGACAGGAATGTACAATTGTTGTAGTTCATCCATGCGGTCTCTAAATGTCTGCCATTGCCCATCCACAGTCAACCCCTTAAGTATCATTCGCCAATCCATCTCAGCCAATTCACGCCTCATACCTTCAAAGTTAGCCTTCTTTAAGTTCTGGACCATGGTCTCTGAATTAACTGTTTCATTCTCCATCCTAATGCAGAATTCCACCATATTATGGTCACTCTTCCCCAAGGGGCCTCTCACAACGAGATTGCTAATTAATCCTTTCTCATTACATAACACCCAGTCTAAGATGGCCTCCCCCCTAGTTGGTTCCTCGACATATTGGTCTAAAAAACCATCCCTTATGCACTCCAGAAAATCCTCCTCCACCGTATTGCTTCCAGTTTGGTTAGCCCAATCTATGTGCATATTAAAGTCACCCATTATAACTGCTGCACCTTTATTGCACGCACCCCTAATTTCCTGTTTGATGCCCTCCCCAACATCACTACTACTGTTTGGAGGTCTGTACACAACTCCCACTAACGTTTTTTGCCCTTTGGTGTTCTGCAGCTCTACCCATATAGATTCCACATCATCCAAGCTAATGTCCTTCCTAACTATTGCCTTAATCTCCTCCTTAACCAGCAATGCTACCCCACCTCCTTTTCCTTTTATTCTATCCTTCCTGAATGTTGAATACCCCTGGATGTTGAGTTCCCAGCCCTGCTCATCCTGGAGCCACGTCTCCGTAATCCCAATCACATCATATTTGTTAACATCTATTTGCACAGTTAATTCATCCACCTTATTGCGGATACTCCTTGCATTAAGACACAAAGCCTTTAGGCTTGTTTTTTTAACACCCTCTGTCCTTTTAGAATTTTGCTGTACAATGGCCCTTTTTGTTCTTTGCCTTGGGTTTCTCTGCCCTCCACTTTTCCTCATCTCCTTTCTGTCTTTTGTTTTTGCCTCCTTTTTGTTTCCCTCTATCTCCCTGCATTGGTTCCCATCCCCCTGCCATATTAGTTTAACTCCTCCCCAACAGCACTAGCAAACACTCCCCCGAGGACATTGGTTCCGATTCTGCCCAGGTGCAGACCGTCCGGTTTGTACTGGTCCCACCTCCCCCAGAACCGGTTCCAATGCCCCAGGAATTTGAATCCCTCCCTGCTGCACCATTGCTCAAGCCACGTATTCATCTGAGCTATCCTGCGATTCCTACTCTGACTAGCACGTGGCACTGGTAGCAATCCCGAGATTACTACTTTTGAGGTCCTACTTTTTAATTTAGCTCCTAGCTCCTTAAATTCATTTCGTAGGAACTCATCCCTTTTTTTACCTATGTCATTGGTACCAACGTGCACCACGACAACTGGCTGTTCTCCCTCCCTTTTTAGAATGTCCTCCACCCGCTCCGAGACATCCTTGACCCTTGCACCAGGGAGGCAACATACCATCCTGGAGTCTCGGTTGCGGCCGCAGAAACGCCTATCTATTCCCCTTACAATTGAATCCCCTATCACTATCGCTCTTCCACTCTTTTCCCTGCCCTCCTGTGCAACAGAGCCAGCCACGGTGCCATGAACTTGGCTGCTGCTGCCCTCCCCTGATGAGTCATCCCCCTCAACAGTACTCAAAGCGGTGTATCTGTTTTGCAGGGGGATGACCACAGGGGACCCCTGCACTACCTTCCTTGCACTACTCTTCCTGCTGGTCTTCCATTCCCTCGCTGGCTGTGGACCCTTCTCCTGCAGTAAGACCAACTCGCTACACGTGATACTCACGTCATTCTCAGCATCGTGGATGCTCCAGAGTGAATCCACCTTCAGCTCCAACTCCGCAACGCGGACCGTCAGTAGCCGGAGGTGGACACACTTCCCGCACATGTAGTCGTAAGGGCCATAACTAACTCCCTCCTGAATATATCCAATGAACTGGCATCAACAACTCTCTGCGGTAGAGAATTCCACAGGTTCACAATTCTCTGAATGAAGAAATTTCTCCTCATCTCGGTCCTAAATGGCTTACCCCTTATCCTTAGATTGTGATCCCTGGTTCTGGACTTTCCCAACATTGGGAACATTCTTCCTGCATCTATCCTGTCCAGTCCCGTCAGAATGTTATATGTTTCTATGAGATCCCCTCTCATTCTTCTAAACTCCAGTGAATACAGGCCCAGTCGATCCAGTCACTCCTCATATGTCAGTACTGCCATCCCGGGAATCAGTCTGGTGAACCTTCACTTCAAGATCGTCCTTCCTCAGATTAGGAGACTAAAACTGAACTCAATATTCCAGGTGAGGCCTCACCAAGGCCCTGTACGACTGCAGTAAGACCTCCCAACTCATATACTCAAATCCCCTAGCTATGAAGGCCAATATACCATTTGCCTTCTTCACCACCTGCTGTACCTGCATGCCAACTTTCAATAACTGATGTACCATGACATCCAGGTCTCGTTGCACCTCCCCTTTTTCTAATCTGCCGGCATTCAGGTAATATTCTGCCTTCGTGTTTTTGCCACCAAAGTGGATAACCTCACATTTATCCACATTATACTGCATCTGCCATGCATTTGCCCACTCACCTAACCTGTCCAAGTCACCCTGCAGCCTCTTAGCGTCCTCCTCACAGCTCATACCGCCATCTAGCTTAGTGTCATCTGCAAACTTGGAGATATTACACTCAATTCCTTCATCTAAATCATTGATGTATATTGTAAATAGCTGGGGTCCCAGCACTGAGCCCTGCGGCATCCCACTAGTCACTGCCCGCCATTCTGAAAAGGACCCGTTTACCCCGACTCTCTGCTTCCTGTCTGCCAACCAGTTCTCTATCTACATCAATACATTACCCCCAATACCATGTGCTTTAAATTTGCACAACAATCTCTTTGGCTGGTGAAACACAGGCCATTGTCGCTGACCAGAATGTCCGGTAAGCCGTGGGTCGCCGTGCGCAGGCTCTCCACGGTAATGGATGTCGTGCACAAGTTTAATATGATGCACTCAATCCATTTCATAAGAACATAAGAACACAAGAATTAGGAACAGGAGTAGGCCATCTTGCCCCTCGAGCCTGCTCCGCCATTCAACAAGATCATGGCTGATCTGGCCGTGGACTCAGCTCCACTTACCCGCCCACTCCCCGTAACCCTTAATTCCCTTATTGGTTAAAAATCTATCGATCTGTGACTTGAATACATTCAATGAGCTAGCCTCAACTGCTTCCTTGGGCAGAGAATTCCACAGATTCACAACCCTCTGGGAGAAGAAATTCCTTTTCAACTCGGTTTTAAATTGGCTCCCCCATATTTTGAGGCTGTGCCCCCTAGTTCTAGTCTCCCCGACCAGTGGAAACAACCTCTCTGCCTCTATTGTGTCTATCCCTTTCATGATTTTAAATGTTTCTATAAGATCACCCCTCATCCTTCTGAACTCCAACGAGTAAAGACCCAGTCTACTCAATCTATCATCATAAGGTAACCCCCTCATCTCCGGAATCAGCCTAGTGAATCGTCTCTGTACCCACTCCAAAGCTAGTATATCCTTCCTTAAGTACGGTGACCAAAACTGCATGCAGTACTCCAGGTGCGGCCTCACCAATACCCTATGCAGTTGCAGAAGGACCTCCCTGCTTTTATACTCCATCTCTCTCGCAATGAAGGCCAACATTCCATTCGCCTTCCTGATTACCTGCTGTACCTGCAAACTAACTTTTTGGGATTCATGCACAAGGACCCCCAGGTCCCTCTGCACCGCAGCATGTTGTAATTTCTCCCCATTCAAATAATATTCCCTTTTACTGTTTTTTCCCAAGGTGGATGACCTCACACTTTCCGACATTGTATTCCATCTGCCAAACCTTAGCCCATTCGCTTAACCTATCTAAATCTCTTTGCAGCCTCTCTGTGTCCTCTACACAACCCGCTTTCCCACTAAACTTTGTGTCATCTGCAAATTTTGTTACACTACACTCTGTCCCCTCTTCCAGGTCATCTATGTATATTGTAAACAGTTGTGGTCCCAGCACCGATCCCTGTGGCACACCACTAATCACCGATTTCCAACCCGAAAAGGACCCATTTATCCCGACTCTCTGCTTTCTGTTAGCCAGCCAATTCTCTATCCATGCTAATACATTTCCACTGACTCCGCGTGCCTTTATCTTCTGCAGTAACCTTTTGTGTGGCACCTTATCGAATGCCTTTTGAAAATCTAAATACACCACAACCATCGGTACACCTCTATCCACCATGCTCGTTATATCCTCAAAGAATTCCAGTAAATTAGTTAAACAAGATTTCCTCTTCATGAATCCATTCCATGCTGCACTATTCCGACCTAGATGTCCCGCTATTTCTTCCTTAATGATAGTTTCAAGTATTTTCCCCACTACAGATGTTAAACTAACCGGCCTATAGTTATTTGCCTTTTGTCTGTCCCTTTTTTAAACAGGCATTACATTAGCTGCTTTCCAAACTGCTGGTACCTCCCCAGAGTCCAGAGAATTTTGGTAGATTAGAACGAATGCATCTGCTATAACTTCTGCCATCTGTTTTAATACCCTGGGATGCATTTCATCAGGACCAGGGGACTTGTCTACCTTGAGTCCCATTAGCCTGTCCAGCACTACCCCGCTAGTGATAGTGATTGTCTCAAGGCCCTCCCTTCCCACATTCCTGTGACCAGCAATTTTTGGCATGGTTTTTGTGCCTTCCACTGTGAAGACCGAAGCAAAATAATTGTTTAAAGTCTCAGCCATTTCCACATTTCCCATTATTAAATCCCCCTTCTCATCTTCTAAGGAACCAACATTTACTTTAGTCACTCTTTTCCGTTTTATATATTTGTAAAAGCTTTTACTATCCGTTTTTATGTTTTGCGCAAGTTTACCTTCGTAATCTATCTTTCCTTTCTTTATTGCTTTCTTAGTCATTCTTTGCTGTCATTTAAAATTTTCCCAATCTTCTAGTTTCCCACTAACCTTGGCCACCTTATACGCATTGTTTTTTAATTTGATACTCTCCTTTATTTCCTTGGTTATCCACGGCTGGTTATCCCTTCTCTTACTGCCCTTCTTTTTCACTGGAATATATTTTTGTTGAGCACTATGAAAGAGCTCCTTAAAAGTCCTCCACTGTTCCTCAATTGTGCCACCATTTCGTCTGTGTTTCCAGTCTACTTTAGCCAACTCTGCCCTCATCCCACTGTAGTCTCCTTTGTTTAAGCATAGTACGCTCGTTTGAGACACTACTTCCTCACCCTCAATCTGTATTACAAATTCAACCATACTGTGATCACTCATTCCGAGAGGATCTTTTACTAGGAGATCGTTTATTATTCATGTCTGATTACACAGGACCAGATCTAAGATAGCTTGCTCCCTTGTAGGTTCTGTAACATACTGTTCTAAGAAACAATCCCGTATGCATTCTATGAATTCCTCCTTAAGGCTACCCCATGTCATTTGATTTGACCAATTGATATGTAGTTTAAAATCCCCCATGATTACTGCCGTTCCTTTTTCACATGCCTCTATTATTCTCTTGATTATTGCCCGCCCCACCATGAAGTTATTATTTGGGGGCCTATAAACTACGCCCACCAGTGACTTTTACTATCTCTTACTATCTCTAATCTCCACCCACAATGATTCAACATTTTGTTCATTAGAGCCAATATCGTCTCTCACAACTGCCCTGATATCATCCTTTATTAACAGAGCTACTGCCTAGGTGCAGACCGTCCGGTTTGTAATGGTCCCACCTACCCCAGAACCGGTTCCAATGCCCCAGGAATTTGAATCCCTCCCTGCTGCACCACTGCTCATCTGAGCTATCCTGCGATTCCTACTCTGACTAGCACGTAGCACTGGTAGCAATCCTGAGATTACTACTTTTGAGGTCCTACATTTTAATTTAACTCCTAGCTCCTTAAATTCGTCTTGTAGGACCTCATCCCTTTTTTTACCTATATCGTTGGTACCAATGTGCACCACGACAACTGGCTGTTCACCCTCCCTTTTCAGAATGTCCTGCACCCGCTCCGAGACATCCTTGACCCTTGCACCAGTGAGGCAACATACCATCCTGGAGTCTCGGTTGCGGCCACAGAAACGCCTATCTATTCCCCTTACAATCGAATCCCCTATCACTATCGCTCTCCCACTCTTTTTCCTGCCCTCCTGTGCAGCAGAGCCAGCCACAGTGCCATGAACTTGGCTGCTGCTGCCTTCCCTGATGAGTCATCCCCCTCAAACGTACTCAAAACGGTGTATCTGTTTTGCAGGGGGATGACTGCAGGGGACCGCTGCACTACCTTCCTTGCACTGCTCTTCCTGCTGGTCTTCCATTCCCTAGCTGGCTGTGGACCCTTCACCTTTCGAGTATGCATCGACAATTATCAAGAACATTTTTCCCATGAACGGGCCCGCATAGTCCACGTGAATGCGTGACCAAGGCTTGGTGGGCCAGGGCCACGGGCTGAGCGGGGCCTCCCTGGGGGCGTTGCCCAGCTGAGCACATGTCGTGCACCTGCGAACCCAGTGTTCCAGGTCAGAGTCAATCCCCGGCCACCATACATGTGACCGGGCAATGGCCTTCATTAACACGATGCCAGGTTGCTCGCTGTGGAGTTCCCTGATGAATGCTTTCCTTCCTTTCTGGGGCATGACCACCTAGCTGCCCCATAGTAGGCAGTCGACTTGGATGGAGAGCTCATCCATCCGTCTCTGAAATGGTCTGACCTCCTCGGGGCACGCCCCGTGCGTGGGCGCCCAATCCCCCGTCAGGACAACATTTATTTATCATGGATAGGAGGGGGTCCCTGTTGCTCCAGAGTTTGATTTGGCGGGTTGTGATGGGGGAGCCTGCGGTATCAAAAGCCTCAAAGGCCATGACCATCTCAGCGCTTTGCTCCGCCGACCCCTCGGTGGTGGCAAGGGGAAGCCTGCTGAGCGCGTCAGCGCAGTTTTCGGTGCCTGGCCGGTGCCGTATGGTGTAGTCATACACAGCCAGCGTGAGAGCCCATCGCTATATATGAGCTGACGCATTTGCATTGACCACCTTGCTGTCGGACAACAGAGAAGTTAACGGCTTGTGGTCCGTTTTTAACTCGAACGGTCTGCCGAAAAGGTATTGGTGCATTTTTTTCACACCATAAGCGCAAGCGAGTGCTTCCTTTTCGACCATGCCGTACCCACGCTCTGCCTGGGAGAGCGACCTGGAGGCATAAGCGGCCTACATGACTCAGGAACTGGCTGAAGAATCCAAGTTTCTGACCACTATCACGACGCACAAGGGTTTATTCATCTATAACAGGTGTCCTTTTGGCATCCGTTCGGAGGCTGCCATCTTTCAGAGAAACATGGAAAGCTTGCTGAAATCCATTCCCGGCACAATCGTGTTCCAGGACGACATCCTAATAACGGGTCGAGACACCGAGGAACACCTCCACAACCTGGAGGAGGTGCTACGCCGACTGGACCAGGTAGGCCTGCGGCTGAAGAAGGCCAAGTGTGTGTTTTTGGCCCCAGAGGTCGAGTTTTTGGGCATCTCTATTACCCTGCTGCAATACACACCCAACCCCGTATGATGATGCATCGCTTGTTAAAACTAGTTTTTTACAGGGGTCATACAACGTTAACAGTTTGTTAGAACAAAGCAGGTTCCGCGCCCTGTTGAAAGCCCGTTCTTGACAGTCCCCCCAAAACCATTCGCAATCCTTATGCAGGAGCACGTGTAACGGCTCCAACAATGTGCTTAAGTTCGGCAGGAAGTTCCCGAAATAGTTCAAAAGTCCCAGGAACGATCGCAACTCCGATGTGTTGCCGGGCCGGGGTGCACGACGGATCGCCTCTGTTTTGGATTCGGTAGGCCGGATTCCATCTACGGCAACCCTCCTGCCCAAAAACTCGACCTCTGGGGCCAAAAACACACACTTGGCCTTCTTCAGCCGCAGGCCTATCTGGTCCAGTCGGCGTAGCACCTCCTCCAGGTTGTGGAGGTGTTCCTCGGTGTCTCGACCCGTTATTAGGATGTCGTCCTGGAATACGATTGTGCCGGGAATGGATTTCAGCAAGCTTTCCATGTTTCTCTGAAAGATGGCAGCCACCGAACGGATGCCAAAAGGACACCTGTTGTAGATGAATAAACCCTTGTGCGTCGTGATAGTGGTCAGAAGCTTGGATTCTTCAGCCAGTTCCTGAGTCATGTAGGCCGAAGTGAGGTCCAATTTAGTGAACAGCTTGCCACCTGCCAATGTGGCAAAAAGGTCCTCTGCCCTCGGGAGCAGGTATTGGTCCTGCAAGGACACCCAGTTGATGGTGGCTTTGTAGTCATCGCAGATCCTAACCGAGCCGTCCGCTTTCAGGACAGGAACAATGGGACTTGCCCAGTCACTGAATTAAATGGGCGAAATGATGTCCTCTCTGAGCAGCCTGTCCAGTTCACTTTCGATTTTCTCACGCATGACGTACGGCACTGGTCTGGCTTTGTGGTGCACTGGTCTGGCATCCAGGGTGATGCGTATAACTACTTTTGTGCCCTTGAACGTTCCGACACCGGGTTGAAACAGTGACCCGAATTTTTGTAGTACCTGTGAGCATGAGCTTCGCTCCACAGATGAAATGGCGTGCACATCCCCCCATTTCCAGTTCATCTCAGCTAGCCAGCTCCTTCCCAAAAGCGCAGGGCCATTTCCCGTAACAATCCAGAGTGGCAGCTGGTTCTGTGACCCATTGTGTGTTACCATCAAGTTTGCACTGCCTAGCACTGGAATGATCTCTTGGGTGTACATCCGTAACTGCTTATTAATTTGTTGCAGTTTGGGCCTGCTAGCTCTGTGTGGCCATAGTTTCTCAAATTGTTGTGCACTCATGAGGGACTGGCTAGCTCCCGTGTCCAGCTGCATGCGCACCGGGATGCCATTCAATAAAACTTTCATCATCATGGGTGGCGTTTTGGTGTATGAGCTGTGGATGTCAGCCACATGAATCCGCTGAACTTCAGCATCCATGGCTTTACCCCAGGCATTGTCCTGCACTGCAAGCCCCTCGCCTGATTCCTCTATTTCATAGATTAGCCTCGCTACCGGCTGTTTGCAAACCCTAGCCAAATGTCCTCTGGCATTACAATTCCTACAGACGAACTGCTGGAATTTGCAGCTTTTCGCATAATGTCTGCCCCCGCATCTCCAGCATTGGCTGAGATCGTTGTTCACAAAAGGACCGTTAGCAGGCATTCCTCTTTGATTGTTCCCTTGGTTGTTTCTAAACACTCCGATGGTGGATGTTAATGGTCCCCTTGATGGCGTGAATTGCCCCTCCCCTCTCCATTGTCCCTGTCGGGGGCCCACCTTAGAGTCGGTTTCAGCTTGGGCAGTTACAAAATGCCTTTGTCTGACTGCTGCAGTTTCAAAATGCCTTTGCCTGACTGCGAGATCTTGAGCCGCGTTTATCACGTTAATTCCTTGGTCCGTCGCCACGTTGGACCCAGGACTACTCACGTAAATTAGCTTGGTCTCTTCTTCGCCCGCTATGAAAGTTTGAGCTATCAATGCTGCCCCTTCTAGAGTTAAGTCCTTGATTTCTATGAGCTTCCTGAAGATCCCGGCATGGCTAATGCCCTCAATGAAAAAATCCCTTAACATCTCCCCCCTGAAGGCATCTGAGAACTTACAGAAGCTGGCCAAGCACTGCAAGTCTGCCACGAAGTCCGAGATGTTTTGCCTTCCCGACGTCGGTGTGTGTAGAACCGGTGCCGGCCCATGTGTATGCTGCTCGCCGGTTTTAAGTGTTCGCTGATCAGCTGGCTGAGCTCTTCAAAAGACTTGTCGGCCGGTTTGTGGGGTGCGAGCAGGTCCTGCATCAGCGCATACGTTTTTGTCCGCCAGCTTGTTAGTAGATGCGCCCTCCACTTGTACACCGCATCCTCTCCCAGCCAGTCCTTCGTGACAAAGGTCTGCTGGAGTCCCTCCACGAAATCGTCCCAGTCTTCACCCACACAGTAACGTTCCTCTGAACTACCGGTGGCCATCCTCTGGGTTCAGTGATTCCAGTTTCCCGTCACCAGGTGTTGAGTCCTTAACTCTTAAACATAATCACACGAGGCACGTACTGCAGACACAGTCACTCTGTGACCTTCACCTTTATTCACTGGACCAAGGAGTCCTGGCCCTGCGAGGGACTTCCCCTTATATACCTGAATCTCCAGGTAAGAAGTGTCTCCCACAAGTACACCCCCTGTGGTCAAGGTGTGCATTTCTAGTAAGTATGTACATTATGTAGCAGACATAGACATAGAAAATCGGTGCAGGAGTAGACCATTCGGCCCTTCTAGCCTGCAACGCCATTCAATGAGTTCATGGCTGAACATGCAACTTCAGTACCCCATTCCTGCTTTCTCGCCATACCCCTTAATCCCCCTAGTAGTAACGACTACATCTAACTCCTTTTTGAATATATTTAGGGAATTGGCCTCAACAACTTTCTGTGGTAGAGAATTCCACAGGTTCACCACTCTCTGGGTGAAGAAGTTTCTCCTCATCTCGGTCCTAAATGGCTTAACCCTTATCCTTAGACTGTGTCCCCTGGTTCTGGACTTCCCCAACATTGGGAACATTCTTCCTGCATCTAACCTGTCTAAACCCGTCAGAATTTTAAACGTTTCTATGAGGTCCCCTCTCATTCTTCTGAACTCCAGTGAATACAAGCCCAGTTGATCCAGTCTTTCTTGATAGGTCAGTCCCGCCATCCTGGGAATCAGTCTGGTGAACCTTCGCTGCACTCCCTCAATAGCAAGAATGTCCTTCCTCAGGTTAGGAGACCAAAACTGTACACAATACTCCAGGTGTGGCCTCACCAAGGCCCTGTACAACTGTAGCAACACCTCCCTGTCCCTGTACTCAAATCCCCTCGCTATGAAGGCCAACATGCCATTTGCTTTCTTAACCGCCTGCTGTACCTGCATGCCAACCTTCAATGACTGATGTACCATGACACCCAGGTCTCGTTGCACCTCCCCTTTTTCTAATCTGTCACCATTCAGATAATAGTCTGTCTCTCTGTTTTTACCACCAAAGTGGATAACCTCACATTTATCCACATTATACTTCATCTGCCATGCATTTTCCCACTCACCTAACCTATCCAAGTCACTCTGCAGCCTCATAGCATCCTCCTCGCAGATCACACTGCCACCCAACTTAGTGTCATCCGCGAATTAGGAGATACTACATTTAATCACCTCGTCTAAATCATTAATGTACAAGGTAAACAGCTGGGGCCCCAGCACAGAACCTTGCGGTACCCCACTAGTCACTGCCTGCCATTCTGAAAAGTACCCATTTACTCCTACTCTTTGCTTCCTGTCTGCCAACCAGTTCTCAATCCACGTCAGCACACTAACCCCAATCCCATGTGCATTAATTTTGCACATTAATGTCTTGTGTGGGACCTTGTCGAAAGCCTTCTGAAAGTCCAAATATACCACATCAACTGGTTCTCCCTTGTTCACTCTACTGGAAACATTCTCAAAAAATTCCAGAAGATTTGTCAAGCATGATTTCCCTTTCACAAATCCATGCTGATTTGGACCTATCATGTCACCTCTTTCCAAATGCGCTGCTATGACATCCTTAATAATTGATTCCTTCATTTTACCCACTACCGATGTCAGGCTGACCGGTCTATAATTCCCTGTTTTCTCTCTCCCTCCTTTTTTAAAAAGTGGGGTTACATTGGCTACCCTCCACTCAATAGGAACTGATCCAGAGTCAATGGAATGTTGGAAAATGACTGTCAATGCATCCGCTATTTCCAAGGCCACCTCCTTAAGTACTCGGGGATGCAGTCCATCAGGCTCTGGGGATTTATTGGCCTTCAATCCCATCAATTTCCCCAACACAATTTCCCGACTAATAAGGATTTCCCTCAGTTCCTCCTTCTTACTAGACCCTCTGACCCCTTTTATATCCGGAAGGTTGTTTGTGTCCTCCTTAGTGAATACCGAACCAAAGTACTTGGTCAATTGGTCCACCATTTATTTGTTCCCCGTTATGACTTCCCCTGAGTCTGACTGCAGGGGACCTACGTTTGCCTTTACTAACCTTTTTCTCTTTACATATCTATAGAAACTTTTGCAATCGGTCTTAATGTTCCCTGCAAGCTTCTTCTTGTATTCCATTTTCCCTGCCCTAATCAAACCCTTTGTCCTCCTCTGCTGAGTTCTAAATTTCTCCCAGTCTCCGGGTTCGCTGCTATTTCTGGCCAATTTGTATGTCACTTCCTTGGCTTTAATACTATCCCTGATTTCCCTTGATAGCCACGGTTGAGCCACCTTCCCTTTTTTATTTTTACGCTAGACAGGGATGTACAATTGTTGTAGTTCATCCATGCGGTCTCTAAATGTCTGCCATTGCCCATCCACAGTCAACCCTTTAAGTTTCATTCGCCAGTCTATCCTAGCCAATTCACGCCTCATACCTTCAAAGTTACCCTTCTTTAAGTTCTGGACCATGGTCTCTGAATTAACTGTTTCATTCTCCATCCTAATGCAGAATTCCACCATATTATGATCATTCTTCCCCAAGGGGCCTCACACAACGAGATTGCTAATTAATCCTCTCTCATTACACAACACCCAGTCTAAGATGGCCTTCCCCCTAGTTGGTTCCTCGACATATTGGTCTAGAAAACCATCCCTTATGCACTCCAGGAAATCCTCCTCCACCGTATTGCTTCCAGTTTGGTTAGCCCAATCTATGTGCATATTAAAGTCACCCATTATAACTGCAGCACCCTTATTGCATGCACCCCTAATTTCCTGTTTGATGCCCTCCCCAACATCACTACTACTGTTTGGAGGTCTGTACACAACTCCCACTAACGTTTTTTGCCCTTTGGTATTCTGCAGCTCTACCCATATAGATTCCACATCATCCAAGCTAATGTCCTTCCTAGCTATTGCATTAATCTCCTCTTTAACCAGCAATGCTACCCCACCTCCTTTTCTTTTTATTCTAACCTTCCTGAATGTTGAATACCCCTGGATGTTGAGTTCCCAGCCCTGATCATCCTGGAGCCACGTCTCCGTAATCCCAATCACATCATATTTGTTAACATCTATTTGCACAGTTAATTCATCCACCTTATTATGGATACTCCTTGCATTAAGACACAAAGCCTTCAGGCTTGCTTTTTAACACCCTTTGTCCTTTTAGAATTTTTCTGTACAATGGCCCTTTTTGTTCTTTGCCTTGGGTTTCTCTGCCTTCCACTTTTCCTCAACTCCTTTCTGTCTTTTGCTTTTGTCTCCTTTTTGTTTCCCTCTGTCTCCCTGCATTGGTTCCCATACCCCTGCCATATTAGTTTAACTCCTCCCCAACAGCACTAGCAAACACTCCCCCTAGGACATTGGTTCCGGTCCTGCCCAGGTGCAGACCGTCCGGTTTGTACTGGTCCCACCTCCCCCAGAACCGGTTCCAATGCCCCAGGAATTTGAATCCCTCCCTGCTGCACCACTGCTCAAGCCACGTATTCATCTGCGCTATCCTGCGATTCCTACTCTGACTAGCACGTGGCACTGGTAGCAATCCCGAGATTACTACTTTTGAGGTCCTACTTTTTAATTTAGCTCCTAGCTCCTTAAATTCGTTTCGTAGGACCTCATCCCTTTTTTTACCTATATCGTTGGTACCAATGTGCACCACGACAACTGGCTGTTCTCCCTCCCTTATTAGAATGTCCTGCACCCGCTCCGAGACATCCTTGACCCTTGCACCAGTGAGGCAACATACCATCCTGGAGTCTCGGTTGCGGCCGCAGAAACGCCTATCTATTCCCCTTACAATCGAATCCCCTATTACTATCGCTCTCCCACTCTTTTTCCTGCCCTCCTGTGCAACAGAGCCAGCCACGGTGCCATGAACTTGGCTGCTGCTGCCCTCCCCTGATGAGTCATCCCCCTCAACAGTACTCAAAACAGTGTATCTGTTTTGCAGGGGGATGACCACAGGGGACACCTGCACAACCTTCCTTGCACTGCTCTTCCTGCTGGTCTTCCATTCCCTATCTGGCTGTGGACCCTCCACCTGCGGTACGACCAACTCGCTACACGTGCTACTCACGTCATTCTCAGCATCGTGGATGCTCCAGAGCGAATCCACCCTCAGCTCCAACTCCGCAACGCAGTCCGTCAGGAGCTGGAGGTGGACACACTTCCCGCACACATAGTCGTCAGGGACACTGGAGTCGTCCCTGAGTTCCCACATGATACAGGAGGAGCATAACACATGACCGAGCTGTCCTGCCATGTCTTAACCCTTAGATAGACAACAACAATGCTAAAGTTTACTCACTGTTATAGAAGAGAAAAAAGAAAAACTACTCACCAATCACCAGCCAATCACTTACCCCCTTGGCTGTGATGTCACCTTTCTGTTTCTTTCTACTTTTTTTTTGCCTTCTCCCTGTAGCTGCACAAGTATGCCTCACCAACGGACCTCCTCGACGCTGCTCCCGACTGCCGCCAACGCTGGGCCCCGGACTCCCTGCTGTGCCTTTTATAGGCCTCACCAATGAACTCCCGATGCCTCTCCACGCACCTCTCGCTGACGCTGGGCCCCGGACTCCCTGCTGTGCCTTTTATAGGCCTCACCAACGAACTCCCGACGCCTCTCCACGCACCTCTCGCCGACGCTGGGCCCCGGACTCCCTGCTGTGCCTTTTATAGCCCTCACCAACGAACTCCCGTCGCCTCTCCACGCACCTCTCGCCGACGCTGGGCCCCGGACTCCCTGCTGTGCCTTTTATAGGCCTCACCAATGAACTTCCAACGCCTCTCCACGCACCTCTCGGCGACGCTGGTTACATGAGGGTTACAATTGTATAAGGGTTACAGTAGCATGCTGGTTACATACATGACAGTAAATAGCTGGGGTCCCAGCACTGAGCCCCGCGGCACCCCACTAGTCACTGCCTGCCATTCTGAAAAGGCCCCGTTTGTCCCGACTCTCTGCTTCCTGTCTGCCAACCAGTTCTCTATCCACGTCAATACATTACCCCCAATACCATGTGTTTTAATTTTGCACAACAATCTCTTGTGTGGGACCTAGTCAAAAGCTTTTTGAAAGTCCAAATGCACCACATCCACTGGTTCTCCGTTGTCCACTCTACTAGTTACATCCTCAAAAAATTCTAGAAGATTTGTCAGGCATGATTTCCCTTTTACAAATCCATGCTGACTTGGATCGATCCTGTCACCGCTTTCCAAATGCGCTGCTATTTCATCTTTAATAATTGATTCCAACATTTTCCCCAATACTGATGTCAGGCTAACCGGTCTATAATTACCCGTTTCCTCGCTCCCTCCTTTTTTAAAAAGTGGTGTTATATTAGCTACCCTCCAGTCCATAGGAACTGATCCAGAGTCGATAGACTGTTGGAAAATGATCACCAATGCAAGCACTATTTCTAGGGCCACTTCCTTAAGTACTCTGGGATGCAGACTATCAGGCAGGCCCTGGGATTTTATCGGCCTTCAATCCCATCACTTTCCCTAACACAATTTCCTGATTAATAAGGATTAATTAATAATAATTAAGAATTAGGAGACTCATATGAATAATTTGGAGATTTTTCTAACTGGTGCATGGTGCTTAGATTTGAGAGGCTGAAAGGAACAACAAGACAATGTAGACTTTCTTTAAAGAGTGGTCATAAGTTGAGTGATTGCAGATCATTCCATGATGGATGATAATAACAACACTATGCACATAGCAGGATGGCAGTAGAGGCATCACAATTGGCCTCTATCGCCATGGGCTAGGAAAGGGACAATCGACCAAGGTTCCTATGCCTGCTTGGATACCTGCTGGGAAGTGCGTATGTATTGATCAGTTAAGGACAGGATTAGGTATGACTGTTAAATAGACTGCTGACACTCACTATCACACTTGGCTACATTACCGAGATATCACAGGGCATTTGGAATCCATGGCACCATATCCCAGAAGAAGTCAATGCCAATAGGACCAGAACATAATTTGGGTATTTTAAACGTGACAAGAGAATGAACTATTGTTTTGATATTTATTTTAATGAAAGAATTGACATTGAGATAAACTATAGTTAACAGCCACACTAATGTTTTCAGGCATAACAACGGTTTCAACCCAGTAAATTACGCATATATAAGGCTAGTTTTGTTGTTTGAAGTTCTTTACAGATTCCCTTGAAGCACAAGACTGAATATCATGAAAGTCATGTACACACATGACTAATTTCCTTCTTCCTAGAAATTGGATATGGCCCAAAAACAGGCGGCGTCATGGCACACCTCTATTTGGCCGTGCACATTCAAAGTGATCCAGGCAGCATGCAAAATTTGGGCTGACTGCTCATTTTTACAAGATTGTAGTGCTGATCTCAGCGCTAAGTACACTACTGATGACTTTCCGCTCAATAGGTTGGCAATCAGTGGTTAGTGGTGTGTCACAGGGATCGGTGCTGGGACCACAACTGTTTACAATATACATAGATGACCTGGAAGAGGGGACAGATTGTAGTGAAACAAAATTTGCAGATGACACAAAGATTAGTGGGAAAGAGGGTTGTGTAGAGGACACAGAGAGGCTGCAAAGCGAATGGGCTAAGATTTGGCAGATGGAATACAATGTCGGAAAGTGTGAGGTCATCCACCTTGGGGAAAAAAACAGTAAAAGGGAGTATTATTTGAATGGGGAGAAATTACAACATGCTGCGGTGCAGAGGGACCTGGGGGTCCTTGTGCATGAATCCCAAAAAGTTAGTTTGCAGGTGCAGCAGGTAATCAGGAAGGTGAATGGAATATTGGCCTTCATTGCGATAGGGATGGAGTACAAAAGCAGGGAGTTCCTGCTGCAACTGTACAGGGTATTGGTGAGGCCGCACCTGGAGTACTGCGTGCAGTTTTGGTCACCTTACTTAAGGAAGGATATACTAGCTTTGGAGGGGGTACAGAGACGATTCACTAGACTGATTCCAGAGATGAGGGGGTTACCTTATGATGATAGATTGAGTAGACTGGGTCTTTACTCGTTGGAGTTCAGAAGGATGAGGAGTGATCTTATAGAAACATTTAAAATAATGAAAGGGATAGACAAGATAGAGGCAGAGAGGTTGTTTCCACTGGTCGGGGAGACTAGAACTCGGGGGCACAGCCTCAAAATACGGGGGAGCCAATTTAAAACCGAGTTGAGAAGGAATTTCTTCTCCCAGAGGGTTGTGAATCTGTGGAATTCTCTGCCCAAGGAATCAGTTAAGGCTAGCTCATTGAATGTATTCAAATCACAGATAGATAGATTTTTAACCAATAAGGGAATTAAGGGAAATGGGGAGCGGGCAGGTAAGTAGAGCTGAGTCCACGGCCAGATCAGCCATGATCTTGTTGAATGGCGGAGCAGGCTCGAGGGGCTAGATGGCCTACTCCTGTTCCTAATTCCTATGTTCTTATGTTCTTATGTTCAATATCGGGTGCAGTCTAATGGCCAGTAATATTTGCCCTAGTCTCGCTCCACTACTTAAAGGGGAGGTGCTTTGAAGCAGCAATTCCTCATTGTCATTGCAGTTGGAGCTGGAATTGTAATTGCAGTTGCAGTTGGAACACATGGCTGAGCACTAGCAAAGAGAATGAGTAATAAAGTTCTCCAATGTGGCTCTGGAGGCTTTGTTCCTGGCCATGGAGAGGAGGTGGGCTGTCCTGTTTCTGCAGGGTGACAGGAAACTATCAGCACACGCATGGGGCAAGCTGGGGAAAGAGATAGCGGGAAACATCATGGTCAATAGTGTGGTGTTTAGAACATGGATCCAGTGCCGCAAGAAGTTTAATGACGTCACACGACAGTTCAAAGTGGCTGAAGGCTTTAGCAAATGCCATATCACATCATCTGCACCACAAGCCTCACGCACTGCTCAATGCACCATGTCCCTATCACTCATCTACCAACAATCTCTACCTATCACCGCTCATACCTCAGAATCATAGCTTCACTTCACCCTCAGAACCTTACCACTTCTGCAACTCATCTTATATCTCACACCTTGCACACACTGACAGCTTTTCAACTATAGCAGGCACATCACTGCAGGGCATTCTGGGGGGAGAGGGTGAACAGCCAGAGGTCGTGGTCCACATCAGTACCAATGACATAGATCGGAAGAGGGATGAGGTCCTGCAGACACAGTTTAGGGAGCTAGGAGAGAGATTTAAAAGCAGGACCTCAAAGGTAGTAATCTCTGGATTACGCCCAGTGTCTCGAGCTAGTGAGTACAGAAATAGAAGGATAGAGCAGATGAATATGTGGCTGGAGAGGTGGTGCAGGCGGGAGGGCTTTAGTTTCCTGAGGCATTGGGACCGCTTCTGGGGGAGGTGGGATGGGTTTACAAGCCGGACGGGTTGCACCTCAACAGAGCCAGGACCAATATCCTCGCTGGGGTGTTGGGGAGGTTTTAAACTAGCTTGACAGGGGGATGGGAACCTGAAAATAGATTCAGTAGGGAGGGGAGTAAAACTGGAATTAGAAAGCAAAAATAAAGAAATTGAGTTTAAAGGAGAGAGGAAACAAGCACGAAAAAAGGGTAAAAAAACAATTTTAAAGGCACTTTGTCTAAATATACGTAGCATTTGTAACAAAATAGATGAACTGACGGCACAAATTGAGACAAATGGGTATGATCTGATAGCCATTACAGAGACGTGGTTGCAAGGTGACCAGGACTGGGAATTATATATTCAGGGGTATTTGACAATCCGGAAGGACAGATAGAAAGGAAACAGAAGTGGGGTAGCTCTATTGATAAAGGATGGAATCACTGCAATAGTGAGAAACGATATTGGCTCAAATGATGAGGATGTTGAAACAGTTTGGGTGGAGATAAGGAATAATAAGGGGAAAAAGTCACTGGTGGACATAGTCTATAGGCCCCCTAACAGTAGCAACTCTGTTGGTCGGAGCATAAACCACGAAATAATGGGGGCTTGTAAAAAGGGAACAGCAATAATCATGGGTGATTTTAACCTCCATATTGATTGGACAAATCAAATTGGTCAGGGTAGCCTTGAGGAGGAGTTCATAGAGTACATAAGGGATGGGTTCCTTGAGCAGTATGTAACGGAACCAACCAGGGGGTAGGCTATCAGAGATCTGCTCCTGTGTAATGAGACAGGATTAATAAACAATCTCCTCGGAAAGGATCCCCTTGGAATGAGTGATCATAGCAGGATTGAATTTCAAATTCAGATGGTGGGTGAGAAAGTTGGATCTTTAACCAGCGTACTAAGACTAAATAATGGATACTATGAAGGTATGAGGGCGGTGTTGGCTAAAGTGGACTGGGAAAATAGATTAAAGTGTAGGATGGTTGATGTACATTTAAGGAGATATTTCACAACTCTCAAGAAAAATATATTCCAGTGAGGAGTAAAGGGTGTAAGAGAAAAGATAGCCATCCGTGGCTAACTAAAGAAGTAAAGGACGGGATCCAATTAAAAACAAGGGCATACAGAGTGAACTAAAGAAGTAAAGGATCGTATCCAATTAAAAACAAGGGCATACAGAGTGGCCAAAACTAGTGGGAGGACAGAAGATTGGGTAGCTTTTAAAAGTCAGCAAAGAATGACTAAAACAAAAATTAAGAAAGGGAAGATAGACAATGAAAGTAAACTAGCACAAAATATAAAAATAGATAGCAAGAGTTTCTATAGGTATATAAAAAGGAAAAGAGTGGCTAAAGTAAATATTGGTCCCTTAGAGGACGAGACCGGGGAATTCGTAATGGGGAACATGGAAATGGCAGAAACTCTGAACAAAGTTTTTAACGGTACAGAACACTAACAATATTCCAACAGTGGATAATCAAGGGGCTATGGGTGGGGGGGGCGGTGGGGGGGGAGGAACTTAACACAATCACAATCACTAAGGAGGTGGTACTCAGTAAGATAATTGGACTAAAGGCAGATAAATCCTCTGGACCTGATGGCTTGCATCCTAGGGTCTTAAGAGAAGTAGCGGCAGGGATTGTGGATGTATTGGTTGTAATTTACCAAAATTCCCTGGATTCTGGGGAGGTCCCAGCAGATTGGAAAACTGAAAATGTAACACTCCTATTTAAAAAAGGAGGCAGACAAAAAGCAGGAAACTATAGACCAGTTAGCCTAACATCTGTGGTTGGGAAAATGTTGGAGTCCATTATTAAATAAGCAGTAGCAGGACATTTGGAAAAGCAAAATTCAGTCAGGCAGAGTCAGCATGGATTTATGAATGGGAAGTCATGTTTGACAAATTTGCTGGAATTCTTTGAGGATGTAACGAATAGGGTGGATAAAGGGGAACCAGTGGATGTGGTGTATTTTGACTTCCAGAAGACATTTGACAAGATGCCAAATGAAAGGTTTCTGCACAAGATAAAAGTTCACGGGGTTGGGGATAATATATTAGCATGGATAGAGGATTGGCTAACTAACAGAAAACAGAGAGTCAGGATAAATGGTTCATTCTCTGGTTGGCAACCAGTAACTAGTGGGATGCCTCAGGGATCAGTGCTGGGACCCCAACTATTTACAATCTATATTAACGATTTGGAAGAAGGGACTGAGTGTAAAATAGCCAAGTTTGCTGATGATACAAAGATGGGAGGAAAAGCAATGTGTGAGGAGGACACAAAAAATCTGCAAAAGGACATAGACAAGCTAAGTGAGTGGGCAAAAATTTGGCAGCTAGAGTATAATGTTGGAAAGTGTGAGGTCATGCACTTTGGCAGAAAAAAAATCAAAGAGCAAGTTATTATTTAAATGGAGAAAGATTGCAAAGTGCTGCAGTACAGCGGGACCTGGGGGTACTTGTGTATGAAACACAAAAGGATAGTATGCAGGTAAAGCAAGTGATCAGGAAGGCCAATGGTATCTTGGCCTTTGTTGCAAAGGGGATGGAATATAAAATCAGGGAAGTCTTGCTACAGCTATATAAGGTATTGGTGAGGCCACACCTGGAATACTGCGTGCAGTTTTGGTTTCCATATTTACGAAAGGATATACTTGCTTTGAAGGCAGTTCAAAGAAGGTTCACTAGGTTGATTCCGGAGATGAGGGGGTTGACTTATGAGGACAGTTTGAGTAGGTTGGGCCTCTGCGCATTGGAATTCAGAAGAATGAGAGGTAATCTTATCGAAATGTATAAGATTATGAGGGGGCTCGACAAGGTGGATGCAGAGAGGATGTTTCCACTGATAGGGGAGACTAGAACTAGAGGGCATGATCTTAGACTAAGGGGCCACCTATTTAAAACTGAGATGAGGTGAAATTTCTTCTCTCAGAGGGTTGTAAATCTGTGGAATTCGCTGCTTCAGAGAGCTGTGGAAGCTGGGGACATTGAATAAATTTAAGACGGAAATAGACAGTTTCTTAAACGATAATTCATGATCGGACCACCACCCAATGCAGAAAAAGGATGAACAACTGATGAAAATAAGTACCTGTTCCATCAACTGCTGACCTTCCATCTGCGAGCCTCTCTTTCATCCTTCTCTCATTTCTCACCTTCACTATATAGGGCTAGAATCTTCACTTTTGTGCTTATCGACCAAAAATGGGTGTTATTTCTGGCATGGGCATTAAAAAAGGGTTTTCAGATCGCTGGCTTCTCGCCCATTCTCAAAACACCTGGTCTCCATTTTTGAAAATGGCCGTTACCGCGAGCAATATCAAATGAGCGGTAGCGTAAAATTTTTTTCACCTTCTGCAAAAGGACATAAACAGGCTAAGTGTGGCTGTCCTTAGCAACGGCATGGCAATGCTCGTTTCCCATGATTCTAGAGGACATGGGTCACCATTACATGCGCAGAAGAGGAGACAGAGAGAGAGGGAGCTCAGAGGGACTGCAGGTGTGGCTGGGTGTGGTGTGGCTGCTTTGGGAGGAAGGAGGGAGACTTTAGAGCTTCACAGCAAGTAGGCAAACAAAAATTAGCTGTTACCAGCCACATATTTGATTGAATTTGCCCTATAATGGAGAGAGAGGAGGAGGCATCACAGCACGCTGTGGAGACTGACGCTGGAGAGAGCAGTGAGGTGGGAGAGGAGCACATTGGAGGCCGCAAAAGAGCCAGGAGGTTCTCGGACGAGGCAAATGCCTCCCTCCTGCAGGAGGTCAAGTTACGCTGGGGTGATTTGACACAGGGAGGGCATGGGAAGCTCACCCCAAAGGCCTACCAGAGGATATGGACCGCGATAGCAGAGGTGGTCTCGTCGGCGACCAACAAGGTGCGTGAGGGCAACCAATGGCACAAACGATGGAACGACCTTGTGGGATCCGCAAGAGTAAGTATTAGATTGATTTACGTGTACTTATGTATTTATATAATTTGATTTGTAACAGTCACGAGTGGCAATCAGCAAATGTGAGGTCTTGCACTTTTATCGGGAATGTTTTACTCAAAGCCTGCGGTAACAGTGTACGTCTTTAGGTAAAGAATGATAATAATCATAATAATCATGATTACATCTGTCGGTTATGTATTGTTTCAGTCTCTATGACAGTACCTAGCAAAGATATCACGCAATGGTCTCATGCCATGTCGTCCTGTCACCTTTTACAGAAGAAGTTATCAATGATGAGGTTCGTGCAGAGGCGAACGGGTGGGGGGGGCCACCAGTCCCCAGCAACAATATAGAGATGGAGGAGCAAGTGCTTGCACTCGTGGGGAAGCACCCCTGGACAGCCACGGATGCATCTGCAGGCCCTGAAGTGATGCCACATGAGTAAAGCTTACACCATTGTGTCATGTAAAGTCTATGATTTCTAAAAGTGTCATAGAAATAATGCTGGCCTAATGAAAATCATTGCAATGCACAATGTGTTGATGGTCATGAAATGTGATGTCTGCGATGATTTTGATAGCGGTGGTACTTTTGTTGTGCATATGCTGTGTGTAGCGCTGGACTCATCTTGTCACCCTAGCACCCCCTTCTCCTCTAATAACCTCATTTGTGTTTTGCAGCTCAGCCAGCAGCGTGGCTCCAAGCAAGATCACAGAGGCCAGAAGGTGGGGGCGTGGGGCAGGAGTCGGCGGACGATCCTACTACATCTGGTGCTGAGGAGCTCTGATTCTCGCCCGTCAATCCGCTGGGTCTGTTCTCGACGGATGAGAGCGTGGACTTCGAAGAAACTGCATCGCCACACTCCAGAAGCCATTCCACCCCAAGGCGATCTAGTAGTCCTCCGGTCATTCTCACCTCCACTCTGGAGGTACCGGCCCCAAGTTCCTCTCCACAGGGTACCCCATTTGTCCCCAGGACGGCGCCAACCCCACGGAGGCCTCGTGGACGCGGCAGGTCTGTTCCACGAGTGCGACATGACAGCGGAGAGATGGTACAGTTGGCCAGGGGGACTGTAGACATTGGTGACCAGCTCATCGAAGCATTGGGGGGCATATCCTGACAGTTGGGAACCATGACCGAGTACATTCTGTGCATGGTGGAGTCCCTGGATGCGATAGCCAGGAACACGGCTGCTACAGGCCTCCCAGTATCCCCGAGCGTGGCACTCCATCCCTAGGTTCTGCACCACCACTGCGTACGACAGATGAAAGCAAGGACCAAGATCCTGCTTTTGCATCAGAGAATGTTGCCCCCTCGGCACCCCCCACTCCCGTACCCATGCAACGACCGCATCTGCCTTCATCCCTCCCCAATGAGGCACTGTCTGAGGAGCTCCTCGGCCAGGCGCTATGGAGCAAGGAGGGGAGAAGAAGGGGAGGTGCTTGTGCGCAGGTGATGGCTGTGTTATATCACCATCTGTGTGTATGCAATTTGTTGCAATGTATGAGGGCTGGGGACCATGCTCCTGCTTTGCCTTTGTAGTCTATGTTGCTGGACATGTTGAACATGTAGTTTATGTCAATGGTGGAAAAAGTGGGGTGTGGGCGGTGGTTGGGTGTTATTGGCTGAGATTTATGATTTCAGACCAATGTTGGTATTAACCTTTTGTTATTGAACATAACCTTGTTGCGCATTGTCTCAGATAGCTGCACACTGGTGATTCCTTAAATGTAACTTAACATCAATCAACGTAAAGTTTAACTGGCACCAAGGTGATGGGCACCATTGATGTCTGAGCTGCACACACACCGCTGTGTGTCAGTGTTGTCACTCACATCAGCGCTCTTTCAGGCAAATCTTTCAGATGTCAGCTCCTCACGTAAGAGTGGGATTTAACAAATGCCAGCCACACCGCTGGCGTTCGTTTCAGCTAGTTCCACTTTTTGTGGGCTGTTTTTTGAGTGAGCGATATTGTGGGTGATATGTGTGCGAGGTGGTGAAATTGATGATGGGTGATCTCCATGGCCATTAGTTTGGGTAAATATGGAATCCCGGCGTTAATTCTGTGCGAAAGGTAACGCTGGGCAATATTATGGCCGTTAATTTTGCCCATTCTGCTGATTCCGCCCAAAAAAAGTGGGCGGGCGGTAATATTTTTTCCCAGCGTTGAGCACATGGGGAAAGTAACGCTCGGTGATATGTTTCCTAAAAAAGCTCATCAGTTTCCATTTTGTGCCAAAATGGGCGATATATGGGCGTTTCAGTAGTAAAATGGGCATTAAGTGGGTGTTAAGCATGCAAAAAAAGTAGAGATTCTAACCCCAAATGTTCCCCTCAAGAAACAATATTCTAGTTGTGTATTTCGGTATTAGTGAAAGTTTAAATTTCTAAATGTTTAGAATGCTTTTGATTTTTATCAGAAATTGTAATCATTCTTAATTCTATCTTGATGTGTTTTCAGGATCTTCCCTTTCATTGAATTTTACTATAGAATCTGCAGCCTTCTTTCACAGTTTCAGCACTACTTGACAGCTTACTTGATGGATCCTGAGGCAATAATTGAGTTGTCATTCATGACAAACATTCTTTTTCAGCTCATTTCTGATGTGTTGATATGTACCAGTTCATTAACTCCTGTCCACACACTATGTCAAGAGGTTATAAGTCTGCAAGTCCCAACAAGCTTTGGTACTTAGAGTACGCCTTTTAAAATTCTTACGGGGTTCATTTTACTGAACAGTTCAGTTAGCATGATAGCCCTTTTTTAATGGAAAAATTATTTTGGAAAAATTGAGTATTATTATTATACTTTTATTGTACACAGCTTGAATGTTACAGCGTGACAGAAGTGTGGCTTGTGGATGGTAAATGTAATTGGACCTGGGTATATTACAACTGTTGCCCACACTCTTCATGTCACAAAGGCTGCCCAATAGTCCCGCTGGAAGCCCAGGGCCATTTTGAGAGCTGGGCAACATTAGCATTTGGCTGGCTGGCTGCAGGCAGAAAATGAATGCCCAGGTGTAGCCCGCCGGATCTGGGCTGTGGCAATATTGGTTGGCCCAGCTGACTTCTGGGTCGGAAGAAGGTAGATCCATGCGTGGTGGGGGGAGGGGCTCCGATCTTGCGGGAGAGGGACCCTGAATGGCAGCAGCCCAGACTGGTTTTGTGGAAGACTTTTGAACCTCCCAGCGCCACAAAAACACAGTAAAACTTATAAGTGGGCTTATTTTCGGACTGCCAACTGGTACTGGGCAGAGCTTGAGCCGTACACACTCTGACCTGTGCTGTCCTATGCAGGTCATAGGACTCAATTTGTAAACTAAAAGGACCTATTGCCTGACTCGGGTTGACGTTGGGGCTACCCAGTGGTAGGCCAGGGGGGAAGATTGTGGCGGCCACATTGACGGCGGGAATAGAGCTGTAAGTCACTTCCCACTATTTTCGCGGTGCTGCCATCCTGTTTCTGCCAGGCGGGAATCCTCAAAATCTCTCCCAGGTAATAATAAACTGGTATATTGTTCTGAATTGCAGTTTCCTGCGTCAGGGAGTGATTACTGCCAAGAGAGAGCTTGCCAGCCTCTAGCTGCAAAATCTTGGTGGTGCTGTAGCAGGAATTTTGCTGCAAACCCAGAAGAGACAGCTGAGCATTTAAAGAGGGCATTAGTGCCCCAAATTCTAAAGGAGCTGCTTCCTTGTAGGCCTCTGCAGAGTCCTATGCCTACACAGGTAAATCATTGGGGTTAGGTTGGAGGGAGATGAGGCTGCTATGAGATCCACTCTCTCCATGGGAGCCATTACCATCTCTTACATGGAGATGACAATTTGAAAACAGGCCATTTGGTCCAACCAGTCTGTGTCAGTGTTTATCTTTCACACAAGCATTAGTACTAATCCTACATGCCCAATATCACTTTATTCTCCTTTTCTTCAACCAGTCATCTAATACATTCTTAAATGTTAACATGATCTCTGCTTTAATTGCTAAGTCTGCCAATGCATTACACAGCCACACAACCCACTGTGTATAAAGGTTTCTCCAGTTTTCTATCCACAATCTTGTGCTTAATCTTATATCCATGTCCTCATTATTCTAGACCTCTCAACCACTTGTCCGCTGTATCTCTGGCAGAACAGCCATGGAAAGGCAATTTTTCTGAGGTTTCCACAGCTCTTCCATAGAAGTTACAGTGAAAGATTAGGAAAACCACTATGGCAATTCATCCTCTCTGTTTCTATCTATTCTGACCCATCCTTTCATTATTTTAAACACATCTATCAAATCATTCCTTTATTTCCTCTGTTATAATGAAAACAGCCCCAATTTTCATCTTTCTTTATACAGGTATAACGTCCTGAATCCGGAATTCTGAAAATCGGAATTGTCCGAAAACTGGATATTTTTGAGGTGGCCAAGATGGCGACATTGGGCGACGAGGTATGAGGAAATCAGTAATAAAAACGCAGCGCTAGAGGGCCACGGGCAGCAAGGAGCGGAGGATCGGCAGGCGGCGAGGAGCACCAACAGCGAGGTACGAAATCCGGCAAAACCCAAAAACCGGCACGGATTCAGTCCCGAGGTTGCAGGATTTCAGAGTATTGATTTTCTTATCTGAAATCTTGCAAAACCCAAAAACTGGCACGGACTCGGTCCCGACGTTGCCGGATTTCAGATGTTGTACCTGTATTTATAGTTTTTCATACCAGAGCATCCAAGTCAATCTGTGCTGTACTTTCTTTATTGCCTCAAAATCCTTCCTTTGTGTGGAGCCCAAAACTGCACATAGTACTTTAACTTTGTTTTATAGATTCATCATCACAATTTTAATTTTCTATACACTTCTATAAAACTAAGAATCTATTAGCTTTTCTTATGGCCTTATCCACTTGAGGTGTCGGTCTTAATATCTTGTGAACCTGAACCTCCAAATCCCTCTGCTCTTCCACTTCATCCAGCTTTCCTCCATTCCAAGTATAATTATTACTTTACTTTATTTTTAAATCAAAATCTACCACCTCACATTTACTGACATTGAATTCCATCTGCTATTTCCTTTTCCATTGCACCATCTTATTGATCCCCATACACATTTCTTTGGTCCTCAGAATTATTTCCTATGCCGCCTATTTTCGTATCATCTACAATTTGGACCCCACTCCCTCTAGCCCTAATTCCAAATAATTGATGTACACAATAAACAGAACCAGCCCCAGAACTTAAGCCTGTGGGACACCACTACCCACTTCTGAACCACTCTGATGAACTGCCCGTAACTCCTGCTCTCAATTTCTTCTCTTCTAACCAGTTTTAATCCAATGTTCTACCCGACCTCAATTCTGTACCCTGTTTTGAAGTAGTCTCCTGTTAGTGACCCTGGGTAGACAGGAGGAAAATCTGTTGGCAACCCTGGCCGTAGCCCCATGTCACCATTTGCATGTGGTGGGTGAGGAGAGATAATCCAGGTGGGGATGGGGGTGAGAAATTCAGGTCAGACAGTGAGATGGTGGTAGGCCTCATAGCCCAAATCTTCCCTCACTCTCCACTGATTTTGGACATAACCGCAAAGGAGAATCTAGCCCTACAAATCATTGTATATTAAATTGTATCAAAAGTAACATAAACAGGTCCTGTACATAATTTTTCCAATAAATTTCCCTTTCTCAATTTAGTGCACACCAAATTTGAATTTAACATAGGCAGTGTAAATACAATAAGTTATTTCTTCAGAAAAGGGTGGATTTAAAAGTAGTGCCTATTGAACTGTTGGAAGTTGCTTTGCAGAACTTTATTTTTGGTTACTGATCTCTTCTTCTCCTCTCATGGCCTATATGTGAATCCTAATCCCACATTGTGTGGTTGGCTCTTACTGAGGTAAAGTTTCATGGAAACAATGATACCTCACCCTTCTTCATGTACGAGCCGAGATAGTGTGCAAATGCAGGCTGTTCGACTGTAGACGGGGTCAAACTAGTACCAGTCCTCACCCAAAGGTTGCACATGTAATTTTCAGCAGAGGCACTGAATAGCTATCATGATCTGAGGCCTCAGTTGATGTTCCCCATCGTAGCCCAGACACGCTGAGGCTAATTTTAGCATCCCGAGTGAGATCAGCTAACTCAGATATGTCTCCAACATGGAACCTTTTAGTCTATATGGCTCAGGTACACAATGCCTACTGAGATTCAGATGAGCCTGTTTTACAGAATGTAAACCTGTCAAAAATTCAGCTGGGTCACCTGAAGATGGAGCTAAATAGAACATAGCCAACAAAATGAATCAGGAATTGGCAAGCAGTGTTACTTCTACCCACAGGAACAAAGAAAAATAGTGATTTGCTTGCATGTTAATTAACAAACAACTTATCTATATTTCTGTGATAATGACCAGAAAATCTATTTTAGTGATGTTAGATGAGGGATAAATACTGGCCAGGACACCGGCGAGAACTGAGTTAGATGGGCTGAATTGTATACTTTATCCATACTTAGCATTGTAATCTTTGTCCAACTTAACAAAATATGGAGGCATCACAGCCTAAATCATAATGCTCGATCACACTAAGGGGTTTATAATGGACGCATTACAAAATCATACAGATGCACTACCAGTTGAAAATATACCAATAATTTTTATTATTAGTTAGTGACTTTTGACAATCAGCCAAATGTGGATGGGTCCTATGTGAAGTTACATCAAAAAGTCTTTAAAACTGATCTCTAAAGGAACAATCACAAGCACTAGACTTGAATTAAAGTTTGCACCATCTCTATTCATTCATTTCAGCTGATTTTGCTCTCGTATTCAGCAAAATTCTATTTTTTTCTCTTAATGTTGTGTTACATCTGCCAAAGCATTCATAAAATGTTACTGTGCAGATATCAAAAGGAAAGGCACCTGCAGTATCTCTTCACTATTATTGTTTCAATTTTATTGTCATCCTGATTATAGTGTAGACCTTGTATTCTCTCATATTGAGCATGATTATATAATAGTATGCTGTTACTTTGAACCACCTGGAGGCATCATAGAAAGCAGATACCATGTAAAATTATTTTATGAATATTGAATTTTTTGGATAATAAGCTGCTCATTCTGGAGTTTTAAAGTGTTGTTATCCATTGAAGTGATGTTCCACTAGACTGTATCCTATTTGATTAATCAATCCTTGGGATATGCCATCAGCAGCATTGCAGTTCTACTCTTCCAATTTCAAATTTCCTACTTAGGTTTGTGAGTAAATTCTTCAATGGAATTTGAAGGACAAATCAAACCATTGCTATAAAAACAATTCATTATGACGTAGACCTTTTCCTTCATTTCTGTCCTGCATTGCAGATCTTTCCTGTTATTTTGTGCTCGTTTCCTGTTTTGTTGGTCTTGCTGTTCGACACTTGGACAGTTGTTTTCCCCCATGTGAGCACATGCATCCTACAATGATGAGCTGTGCAGGTACATTGTCCCTTTAAGAAGCACTTATGCTTCCTGCTGTTGAAAATTTGATGTCCCCCTTTAATTAGCTACAACCTTTGAATGATTTTTCATGCATTTTGTTTTACTCTTCGGCATAAAGTAAATTGATTGTTGTAGAGTTCTTTAAAGAATTAATTTGTAAAGACCAAAGGGGAGCATGAAATATTAAGAATGTTGAAACTGCTAGATGAAAGAACCAAAAGTTGAAAACTATGAAACCTGACATTCTTATTTCATCAAACAATGAAAGAAAAATCAATTTTTCATCATAAATAATGAACTGCAAGCTGCAGCTTTGAAATGTGTGCTTCTGAGAGCGAGACTTCTTTAGAGGTAATTAAAAACTAGCAAGAAATCATGATACATCTGTAATAAAGATCCTTATTACAGATGTATCATGATTTCTTGCTAGTTTCTCAAGCAGCTAATGAGCAACTTAACTGTTATAAATGTCAAAGGATTAATTTGTCAAGTTATAGGCTATGCAAATTTTCTGTAAAATTACTGAGTGTTGAAAGGCCTTATTAATGAGGTTCTCTACATACTGGTAGCATCTTTTATGTAGAAATGTCCATCAATTTTTTGACATGAGGGAGGAGATGGCTTTGCAAGTCTTCTTCGACACTAAATTGCAGCCTCCTTTCTGAGCCTGAGATCCTTATGCAATACTTCTCAAACATGTCCAAGTAGCTGACTGTGTTTCAGTGCACTGCCTGGTTGTACACCTCCTTTACCCTCTGCACTCCGGGGACACTATCATCTCCTGCTCCACTGAGATTTACCCATCAGCAGCCAGTATACCTTCGCCCTTGGTTTGAAACTCCTTACACCACTTATTTTTTTCACTGCCATTGTGACATTTCAAAATGTTTCTCTTTGTTCAGTGAAGTAAAATAATATTTTTTTAAAGTGGCGGCAACTAAGGAATGCTGCACAAGTTCATAATTAAAAACTGTAATAAGAGTTTAACATGCGAAAATCAGACTTTAACTCACTCTGCTCTAGCATTTTTGAGCATTTTTTTGGAATTGTAGGAATCATCAAAGTGGTGCAAAACACAGCTGAATAATCCATTAATATTTTCTGCCAGATCACACCACTTTTTACTCAGGTCTACTTTTTCATTGAACTTAGCAAAGACGGAAATGTCAGAGCTTGTGTTGCTGGGAGTAGGACAAAAGCATCTCAATAATTTATGTAAGCAATCGGTTTGCAAAACAAATTTCAGGTGGCATCATACATTTAAGTGTCCATTTTTGTTTCATTACCCATTCATTGCTTCAAGGATAACTTTTGTGAGGTGGGACTCCTGCTGAGAGCACGGATCGGAAAATCAAGCAATTGTAATCTCTGGAAAATTGGAAGCAGTGTCTCGATGCAGTTGTTAAAGAACTCAACCTATAATTATGGGAAAACTGACTGATCACACATATTTAACTGTAGGCATTGACAAAGTTAATGATATAAATAACATTTTTGTCTGGATAATTTTACTGTATTTGAAGAAATCAATATGCCCATAGTGTATACATGATATAAAAGTGTATATATTACTCAAAGAGAGTCATGGCCTGTGGAATGTTGTGGTAACTAGTGGAATCAGGAGTGAGCCAGACAGCCAGAATTCAATCCCATTACCTGCTTGGTGATCAGTAATGTGTCCACTGAAGAAGTAATGAGTCTTTTATTTAAATATTTAACGTGTGGCTCTTTACTTTCATATTATAAATGAACGTCATGGACAAGAATATCAGAAATACTGTTGATCTAATCAACACTTTTTAATTATCGTGTTGTTACCATTGAACTTTTCATTGAATTTCGATACTGATAGTAACAACAATCGAATCTTCATTGCTGCTATTCCTGTCTAGAAGTGATTCAAAATAAATGTTGGTCTTTTACAGCGATCAACTATCAGACATGTGGGGGCGCTCTGTGCTTACTTCTTGAACCAGATATAACCCTGCATCGGTACCAGAAGATGCATTCACATAGAAACATAGAAAGTAGGTGCAGGAGTAGGCCATTTGGCCCTTCGAGCCTGCACCGCAATTCACTATGATCATGGCAACTTCAGTACCCGATTTCTGTTTTCTCTCCATACCCCTTGATCCCTTTAGCCGTAAGGGCCACTTCTAACTATCTTTTGAATATATCTAATGAACTGGCCTCAACAACTTTCTGTGGTAGAGAATTCCACAGGTTCACAATTCTCTGAGTGAAGATGTTTCTCCTCATCTCAGTCCTAAATGGCTTACCCCTTATCGTTAGACTGTGACCCCTGGTTCTAGACTTCCCCAACGTTGGGAACATTCTTCCTGCATCTAACCTGTCCAACCCCATCAGAATTTTCTATGTTTCTATGAGATCTCCTCTCATTATTCTAAATTCAAATGAATATAAGCCTAGTCGATCCAGTCTTTCTTCATATGTCTTTCCTGCCATCCCGGGAATCAGTCTGGTGAACCTTCGCTGCACTCCCTCAATAGCAAGAATGTCCTTCCTCAGATTAGGAGACCAAAACTGCACACAATATTCAAGGTGTGGTCTCACTAAGGCCCTGTACAACTGCAGTAAGACCTCCCTGCTCCTATACTCAAATCCCCTAGCTATGAAGGCCAGCATGCCATTTGCCTTCTTTACTGCCTGCTGTACCTGCATGCCTACCTTCAATGACTGATGTACCATAACACCCAATTTTCGTTGCATCTCTCCTTTTACCAATCTGTCACCATTCAGATAATAATTTGCCTTCCTGTTTTTGCAACCAAAGTGGATAACCTCACACTTATCCACATTGTACTGCATCTGCCATGCATTTGCCCACTCACCTAACCTGTCCAAGTCACCCTGCAGCCTCCTAGCATCCTCCTCGCAGCTCACACTGCCACCCAGCTTAGTGTCATCTGCAAACTTGGAGATATTACATTCAATTCCTTCGTCTAAATCATTAACGTATATTGTAAAGAGCTGGGGTCCCAGCACTGAGCCCTGCGGTATGCCACTAGTCACTGCCTGCCATTCTGAAAAGAACCCGTTTATTCCCACTCTTTGCTTCCTGTCTGCCAACTAGTTCTCTATCCACGTCAAAACATTACCCCCAATACCCTGTGCCTTAATTTTGCACACTAATCTCTTGTGTGGGATCTTGGCAAAAGCCTTTTGAAAGTCCAAATACACCACATCCACCGGTTCTTTAATAACTGATTCCTACATTTTCCCCAATACCGATGTCAGGCTAACCGGTCTATAATTCCTTGTTTTCTCTCTCCCTCCTTTTTTAAAAAGTGATGTTACATTAGCTACCCTTCAATCCATAGGAACTGAACCAGAGTCTATAGAATGTTGGAAAATGACTACCAATGCATCCATTATTTCTAGGGCCACTTCCTTAAGTACTTTGGGATGCAGACTATCAGGCCCTGGGGATTTATCGGCCTTCAGTCCCTTCAATTTCCCTAACAGCATTTCCTGACTAATAAGGATTTCCCTCAGTTCCCCCTTCTCGCTAGACCCTCGGTCCCCTAATATTTTCGGGAGGTTATTCGTGTCTTCCTTAGTGAAGACAGAACCAAAGTATTTGTTCAATTGGTCTGCCATTTCCTTGTTCCCCATTATGAATTCCCCTGATTCTGACTGCAAGGGATCTACATTAGTCTTTTTCAGTTCTCACTGTGTCAAAAAAATGCAATCAACTTTTAAATCTATGTTCTGCTTGCAATCCAAGCAACATAGCTCAGCTTCACATATCACATATCACAACCTGAGTTGAAATTACCTCTGTACAATCACATTATCCTCTGGTCTTCTGCATTCTGCAGCTCACACTATCTTACTTATTGCAGTCTACGGCCTAAAGATTTGATGGCACTGCACCCGGTTTACAGGCATAAAACAGACACCTAAGCATCCAATATGGCAGGCAGCATGCGCATGCTTATTCCACACCAGAAGAGCAGCCCCTGCCATATTAGTAAATGCTCCTGCATGGGTGGCCAGAGCAGGAGTGTTCCTCCCAGCTCCACATTAAATTCCCGGGTGGCTGCCAGCCATTGCTTGCTCCACCTCCCAATTGCCTCACTTACCCCACCCCCACCTTACAACCTCGGACGTTGGACAATCTTGATGCCGTCCATGACTGGCAACCTGCCTCTGGGACCGCGACTGAATCCAATTCAGACACATTCCAATTTCAAGGCCAATATTGTCTTGTATATTAGAATGGTATGAGTTATAAATGTGACATAAATATATATTATTAATGATACTTTTTTGTGCTGGGGAAATATGATGTAGCTATATTTTCATATCATCTCCAGAAAACTGTAATGTTGATTATACCTGCAACTGCCTGCTTATCATCTTTTTAAAATCAATCAAAGGTACCTCAGCAGTATAGAGGATACACTTCCATGACAACCTCAGTATTAAATGGTTTGTCATCCCTCCATTTTCTTTATAAGATAGGCTTACCCCATAGTTCTTTTTGCTATATTTTTTTATAAAATAAAGACTAACCCATTAACTCTTCATCATGGCATATTATTATATTTTGAATAAGTCTATTAGGTTTTGATATTATCATTGTATTTGTAGAAGTCCCAACAATTCGAAATGACTCCATCATGTGCTGTGGCAAAACTGCTGCAGATGTAGGAAAAGCAAAGAAACAGCATGGCCAGTTGTCAATTGAAAGACTGATGCTATCAGTTAACTGTAAGAGTCTATGAGAAAACTGGCAAGTTTGCAAGAAAGCCCCGCAGAACTGAATTCATTCATATCAACAACAGATCTCAGTATTAATAATGTAGTGAGGAAAACAGATTATCTCAACCATGAATAACCCACTTTTTATCAATTCCCTGATACTGTGTAAACAGTCCCCATTATCATTTAAAGGATCATCGTAACACAATACTTTCATGATTAAAATATTTTGTTCACCACCTCCATCCCAACTGTTTTGTTGTAGAGGACCAGAATTCGATGTACTCGATAACGGCCCAGTTTTGTGCTTCGCTATAAACCATTAACTATTTTGTTCTACCGTGGGACAAATTACTAGAGTACTCAGGGGCATCAAGTTGAGCAACTAACTTAATTTTTTCCCATTAGTTGTAAGAGTAATGAGAGTCTTGTTTTCAGGAGCAGACACAGAAGGGAGTGGAATTGGAAGGGGGAATGTTTGGTGAGTGAGATAATAAAGTGGCTGTAGATGACCTAGTTTGTGTACAGGGCCTTGGTGAGGCCTCACCTGGAATATTGTGTTAGTTTTGGTCTCCTAATCTGGGAAGGACGTTCTTGCTATTGAGGGAGTGCAGTGAAGGTTCACCAGACTGATTCCAAGGATAGCTGGACTGACATATGAGGAGAGACTGTATCAACTGGGCCTTTATACACTGGAGTTTAGAAGGACGAGAGGGGAGTTCATAGAAACGTATAAGATTCTGACGGGACGGAACAGGTTTGATACAGGAAGAATGTTCCCGATGTTGGGGAAGTCCAGAACCAGGGGACACAGTCTTAGGATAAGTGGTAGGCCATTTAGGACTGAGATGAGGAGAAACTTCTTCACTCAGAGAGTTGTTAATCTGTGGAATTCCCTGCCGCAGAGAGTTGTTGGTGCCAGTTCATTGGATGTATTAAAGAGGGAGTTAGGTATGGTCCTTACAGCTAAAGGGATCAAGGGTTATGGAGAGAAAGCAGGAAAGGGGTACTGAGGTGAAGGATCAGCCATGATCTTATTGAATGGTGGTGCAGGCTCGAAGGGCCGAATGGCCTACTCCTGCACCTATTTTCTATGTTTCTATGTTTCTATTTAGACCAAGGGTGTAGAGATGCCACAATAGATAGCAAAGTTGAGGGAATTGTGTGAATATGATAGGAGAGTTTATATGAAAGGAAAGGTTTAGGGAGTACAGGATAGCAGTTAATTTAGAGGAAAGAGAAGATGATGAGCTGAGATGCAGATTTAAATCACCAAGGATGAGGAGTTGCTCAGTGCAGATGCTGAGGGAGGAAAGGAGGTAAACATATCTTGGGGAGAAACTCGTGGTGAAGCTTGGGACCGATAGGTATTAAGGACTTTAAAGAAGAGGCGAGAGGGGTGGAAATAGGTAAGGTGCTTTGAAGGAGGAGAAAGCACCTGAGGATTAGGGGGAGAGACCAAGATATCATTTGATTTATGGGCCACACCACTACCATGAGGTCGTCAAGAGAGAAGGATGGGGCAGTGGAGTTGGCTCATAAGGAAGCAGTGACTGGGGAGATACTGGGAAGACTGGGGAGCAGTCAATGGTAGCTGACAGGAGAGCAATGAAAGATGGCAGGACTGATGACAGGAACGAGAGGGGACAGGAGAGAAGTACCTGAGAGAGGCCGAGAGAAAAAAAAGGAGATTGTAGTAAATGGCTCAGATCCAGAGTGCCAGCCAAAATGCACACATAAGAGCATAGTGGTTATGTTACTGGACTAGTAATCCAGTGGCCTGTACTAATAATCCAGAAACGTGAGTTCTAAACCCCCCATGGCAGCTGGGAAAATTTAAATCAGTTAATTAAATAAATTTGGAATAAAAAACTAGTAGCAGTAATGTTGATCATGAAACTATCGGATTGTCGTAAAAACCCAACTGGTTCGCTAATGGCCTTTAAGGAAGGAAATCTGCTGTCCTTACCCGGTCTGGCAACTGTGATTCCAGTCCCACAGCAATATGGTTGACTCTTAACTGCCCTCTGAAATGGCCGAGCAAGCCACTCAGTTCATTCAAACCGCTATGACAAATTCACCACAAGGACTGCAGCGATTTAAGAAGGTGGCTTACCACCACCTTCTCAAGAGCAATTAGGGAACGGCAATAAATGCTGGCCTGGCAAGCGACGCCCACGTCCCATGAATGAATAAATTATAAATTGATACAGAGGGACTTCAGGTTACATAGGCATGGTAAAGATTAAGGAAGACATGTCCTGATTGTATGCAGGACTGGAAGAGATATTTGAGAGTCCAAAGTTAAAGTCTGAGGTCCTGTGGGAAGACAGTGTGTAGTCAGCTTGGTACATCCACGAACCAGCTTCCAGATTTGGAGACAGATGTGAAGCTGGAGTAGATCCAGGAGCCGTTCAAGAGGCAGAGTATTCGTGGAGGTACTGTTGGAGCCTGTCCAGTGGAATCAGGGGGCCGAGGAGGAGGGAAGAGTCGACGATGACCAGCAGAAGTTGATCCAGGGATATAGTGACATGTGTAGTGGCCTCAGATACATAAGAACATAAGAACATAAGAATTAGGAACAGGAGTAGGCCATCTAGCCCCTCGAGCCTGCTCCGCCATTCAACAAGATCATGGCTGATCTGGCCGTGGACTCAGCTCCACTTACCCGCCCGCTCCCCGTAATCCTTAATTCCCTTATTGGTTAAAAATCTATCTATCTGTGACTGGAATACATTCAATGAGCTAGCCTCAACTGCTTCCTTGGGCAGAGAATTCCACAGATTCACAACCCTCTGGGAGAAGAAATTCCTTCTCAACTCGGTTTTAAATTGGTTCCCCCGTATTTTGAGGCTGTGCCCCCTAGTTCTAGTCTCCCCGACCAGTGGAAACAACCTCTCTGCCTCTATCTTGTCTATCCCTTTCATTATTTTAAATGTTTCTATAAGATCACCCCTCATCCTTCTGAACTCCAACGAGTAAAGACCCAGTCTACTCAATCTATCATCGTAAGGTAACCCCCTCATCTCCGGAATCAGCCTAGTGAATCGTCTCTGTACCCCCTCCAAAGCTAGTATATCCTTCCTTAAGTAAGGTGACCAAAACTGCACGCAGTACTCCAGGTGCAGCCTCACCAATACCCTATACAGTTGCAGAAGGACCTCCCTTCTTTTGCACTCCGTCCCTCTCGCAATGAAGGCCAACATTCCATTCGCCTTCCTGATTACCTGTTGCACCTGCAAACTAACTTTTTGGGATTCATGCACAAGGACCCCCAGGTCCCTCTGCACCGCAGCATGTTGTAATTTCTCCCCATTCAAATAATATTCCCTTTTACTGTTTTTTTTCCCCAAGGTGGATGACCTCACACTTTCCGACATTGTATTCCATCTGCCAAACCTTAGCCCATTCGCTTAAGCTATCTAAATCTCTTTGCAGCCTCTCTGTGTCCTCTACACAACCCGCTTCCCCACTAACCTCTGTGTCATCTGCAAATTTTGTTACACTACACTCTGTCCCCTCTTCCAGGTCATCTATGTATATTGTAAACAGTTGTGGTCCCAGCACCGATCCCTGTGGCACACCACTATCCACCGATTTCCAACCCGAAAAGGACCCATTTATCCCGACTCTCTGTTTTCTGTTAGCCAGCCAATTCTCTATCCATGCTAATACATTTCCTCTGACTCCGCGTACCTTTATCTTCTGCAGTAACCTTTTGTGTGGCACCTTATCGAATGCCTTTTGAAAATCTAAATACACCACATCCATCAGTACACCTCTATCCACCATGCTCGTTATATCCTCAAAGAATTCCAGTAAATTAGTTAAACAAGATTTCTCCTTCATGAATCCATGCTGCACTATTCCTATCTAGATGTCCCGCTATTTCTTCCTTAATGATAGTTTCAAGCATTTTCCCCACTACAGATGTTAAACTAACTGGCCTATAGTTACCTGCCTTTTGTCTGCCCCCTTTTTTAAACAGAGGCGTTACATTAGCTGCTTTCCAATCTGCTGGTACCTCCCCAGAGTCCAGAGAATTTTGATAGATTATAACGAATGCATCTGCTATAACTTCCACCATCTCTTTTAATACACTGGGATGCATTTCATCAGGACCAGGAGACTTGTCTACCTTGAGTCCCATTAGCCTGTCCAGCACTACCCCCCCTAGTGATAGTGATTGTCTCAAGGTCCTCCCTTCCCACATTCCTGTGACCAGCAATTTCTGGCATGGTTTTTGTGTCTTTCACTGTGAAGACCGAAGCAAAATAATTGTTTAAGGTCTGAGCCATTTCCACATTTCCCATTATTAAATCCCCCTTCTCATCTTCTAAGGAACCAACATTTACTTTAGTCACTCTTTTCCGTTTTATATATCTGTAAAAGCTTTTACTATCCGTTTTTATGTTTTGCGCAAGTTTACCTTCGTAATCTATCTTTCCTTTCTTTATTGCTTTCTTCGTCATTCTTTGCTGTCGTTTAAAATTTTCCCAATCTTCTATTTTCCCACTAACCTTGGCCACCTTATACGCATTGGTTTTTAATTTGATACTCTCCTTTATTTCCTTGGTTATCCACGGCTGGTTATCCCTTCTCTTCCCGCATTTCTTTTTCACTGGAATATATTTTTGTTGAGCACTATGAAAGAGCTCCTTAAAAGTCCTCCACTGTTCCTCAATTGTGCCACCGTTTAGTCTGTGTTTCCAGTCTATTTTCGCCAACTCTGCTCTCATCCCACTGTAGTCCCCTTTGTTTAAGCATAGTACGCTCGTTTGAGACACTACTTCCTCACCTTCAATCTGTATTACAAATTCAACCAAACTGTGATCACTCATTCCAAGAGGATCGTTTACTAGGAGATCGTTTATTATTCCTGTCTCATTACACAGGACCAGATCTAAGATAGTTTGCTCCCTTGTAGGTCCTGTAACATACTGTTCTAAGAAACAATCCCATATGCATTTTATGAAATCCTCCTCAAGGCTACCCAGTGCGATTTGATTTGACCAATCGATATGTAGGTTAAAATCCCCCATGATTACTGCCATTCCTCTTTCACATGCCTCCATTATTCCCTTGATTATTTTCCGCCCCACCGTGAAGTTATTATTTGGGGGCCTATAAACTACGCCCATCAGTGACTTTTTCCCCTTACTATCTCTAATCTCCACCTACAATTATTCAACATTTTGTTCATTAGAGCCAATATCGTCCCTCACAACTGCCCTGATATCATCCTTTATTAACAGAGCTACTCCACCTCCTTTCCCTTCTTGTCTATCTTTCTGAATTGTCAGATACCCCTGTATGTTTAATTCCCAGATGTTAGAAGTGCGCGCCAATAGATCCAATGTTCCAGGAGAGCAGCGAGAAACAGTGTTGGTGAAACTGAGGAGCAAGAGCAATGAAGCCCAAGAGCCCATGGGGACAGTGAAAGATAAATCCAAGGGACCAGTGTAAATAAGGAAACTGGTCCAAGGAAAAGCTGTAGGCCGTTGAGGAGCAGACAAGATCAAGGTCAGCAGGAGGAACTAGAAGAGCTAGTCCAACCCAGTCCAGTGGAGGGTGATGGAGGAGTTCTGAACATAATGATATGGTTTATGAATATGGTAGGACAGGTGGTCATTGGAAACAAGCAGGTAGCAGCAAAGCAGATATCATTCATTCGCATGGTATCAGAATTCAGAGCAGAACTGGAACCAGCAGGAATGGATCAGAGCTAATTCAATGTAGAATAAAACATCCCAGCAGAGCAGCAGAAAACTGAGACAAAGAAGAAGGATACAGACTGGAATGGAGGCTGTCCAGCAGGCAACACAGTGTCAGTGGAAAGTGGCAGTGAAAGTGGAGATCAGAAAGCCCAGAAGCCAGCAGAGAAATGGAATTTGCCTCAGGAGAAAGCAAATTGCCGTCCAGGCCAAACAAAGCAGTAGGATAAAGCTGAGAAGCCAGCAGTAACAGGGCTGCCCCAACCCTCTTCTCAATCTTTCTCGCCGCCATGCTCCACCTCACAGTCAACAAGCTCCCCGCTGGAGTGGAACTAAACTACAGAACCAGTGGGAACCTGTTCAACCTGCGCCGTCTCCAGGCCAGATCCAAGACCACCATAACTTCTGTCGTCTAGCTACAGTACGCGGACAACGCCTGTGTCTGCGCACATTCAGAGGCTGAACTCTCGGACATAGTCGACTTAATTACTGAGGCGTACGAAAGCATGGGCCTTACGTTAAACATCCGTAAGACAAAGGTCCTCCACCAGTCTGTCCTCACCGCACAGCACTGCCCCCCCCAGTCACCAAGATCCACAGCGTGGCCCTGGACACCATGGACCACTTCCCACATCTCGGGAGCCTCCTATCAACAAGAATAGGCATCAACAATGAGATCCAACACTGCCTCCAGTGCGCCAGTGCAGCCTTCGGCTGTCTGAGGAAAAGAGTGTTTGAAGACCATGCCCTCAAAACTGCCACCAAGCTCATGGTCTACAGGGCCGTAGTAATACACGCCCTCCTGTATGGCTCAGAGACATGGAACATGTACAGCCGACACCTCAAGTTGCTGGAGAAATATCACCAACGATGTCTCCACAAGATCTTACAAATCCCCTGGGAGGACAGACGTACCAACATCAGTGACCTCGACCAGGCTAACATCCCCAACATTGAAGCACTGACCACACTCGATTAGCCTCGCTGGGCAGGCCACATAGTTCGAATGCCAGACACGAGACTCCCAAAGCAAGTGCTCTACTCTGAGCTCCTCCACGGCAAATGAGCCAAAGGTAGGCAGCGTAAACATTACAAGGACACCCTCAAAGCCTCCCTGATAAAGTGCGACATCCCCACTGACACCTAGGAGTTCCTGGCCCAAGACCGCCCTAAGTGGAGGAAGTGCATCCGAGAGGGCGCTGAGCACCTCAAGTCTCAACGCCAAGAGCATGCAGAAATCAAGCGCACGCAGTGGCAAACCAGTCTCACCCACCCCTTCCCTCAATGATTATCTGTCCCACCTGTGACAGAGTCTGTGGCTCTCAGATTGGACTGTTCAGCCACCAAAGAATTCACTTCAGGAGTGGAAGCAAGTCTTCCTCGATTAAGAGGGACTGTCTATGATGATGATGATTATTCTGTATGGAGAAAGAGTCAGACTGAACACTGTGAGCTCAAAGTAAAGTGTGACCTTAGTCTTTTATTGCAAGTCTCCAGAGTGCCTCTCCAACCTGTGAGGCCTCCTTAAATATTTGTGCTCCCAAGGGATTATGGGATTCCTTGGGACTTCAGGGGATGCCTCTGGTGGCTGTACAGAGTATATATAAGTTTACATATATAACAACACTACCCCCAAAGTCAATAGTGTAACTATTTACAATGTGAGTCGATCTGGGGCCCTTCTTGCCCTGGTTGATTGTCTCGGTGTGAAAGCTGGTATTGTTGAATCATTTGTTGGGCTCTCGCTGGGCTGCTGTGCAGCTGGCCTTGCTGGGCTGCCTGGTGTGCTGGATCCTGCTGGGCTGCTGTGGATGATGGGTTCAGCTTCATGGTTATCCGTGGTGTCGGTTGCCACTGGTGTGTGTGTTGGGGGAGTCAAAGAATGTAGGGTCCAAGGTGGGTTGCTCAGGATAGTCCGTAAATCTGAGTTTGATTTGGTCCAAGTGTTTCCGGTGAATGAGTCCATTTGAAAGTTTGACCCGAAACACCCTGCTCCCCTCTTTGGCCACAAAAGTGCCGGGAAGCTACTTGGGACATTTCCATAATTCAATATAAATACAGGATCATTGATCTCAATCTCGCATGACATATTTGCGCTATCATGGTATGTACTTTGTTGAAGCCACCTGTTAATGTAGATCAGGGTGAACCAACGAGAGCCTTGTCTTAAGTACTCTTTTTATGAGCACTCCAACAGGTGGGATCCCAGTGAGCAGTGGGGTCTCGTGTGGTCGCTAAGCAGGACTTGGGATAGGCGAGTCTGCAGTGAGCCTTCCGTTACCCTCTTCAAGCCCTGCTTGTTGGTTTGCACTGCTCCCTCTGCCTGACCATTGGACGCTGGTTGAAATGGGGCAGATGTGACATGTTTGATCCCATTGCGGGTCATGAATTCTTTGAACTCAGCACTGGTAAAACATGGCCCATTGTCGCTCACCAGTACATCAGGTAGGCCGTGTGTGGCAAACATGGCCCGCAGGCTTTCAGTGGTGGCAGCGGACGTGCTAGCCGACATTATCCCACATACAATCCATTTGGAGTACGCATCTACAACCACAAGGAACATTTTATCCAAAAACTGGCCTGCATAGTCGACGTGTACTCTAGACCACGGTTTGGAGGGCCAAGACCATAAACTTAATGGCGCCTCCCTGGTACATTGCTTAACTGCGAGCATGTATTACATCTGTGAACGCAGGACTCTAAATCCGCATCGATACCAGGCCACCACACGTGGGATCTGGCTATCGCTTTCATTATTACGATGCCTGGGTGGGTACAGTGGAGGTCACTGATGAAGGTGTCTCTGCCCTTCTTGGGGACCACTACTCGATTGCCCCACAGAAGGCAGTCTGCCTGTATTGACATTTCATCTTTGCGCCGCTGGAATGGCTTTATCGCTTCCTGCATTTCCACTAGGACACTGGACCAGCTCCCGTGAAACACACAGTTTATGACTCGGGACAATTAGGGGTCCTGGCTTGTCCAGGTTTTGATTTGCCAGGCAGTGACGGGTGATTTCTCACTCTCAAATGCTGCCATAACCATGGCTAAATCTGTAGGCTGCGCCATTTCCACCCTCATGGTGGTCAATGGCAGCCGACTGAGAGCATCGGCGCAGTTTTCTGTGCCTGGCCTGTGGCGGATGGTATAGTTGTATGCGGACAACCTGAGCGCCCATCCCTGGATGCGGGCCAATGCGTTGGTATTTATCCCTTTACTCTCGGAAAACAGGGATATGAGTGGCTTGTGGTCAGTTTCCAATTCGCATTTTAGCCCAAACAGATATTGATGCGTTTTCTTTACCTCATAAACACACGCTAACCCTTCTTTCTCAATCATGCGGTAGGCTCTCTCAGCCTTAGTCAGACTACTGGATGCAGAAGCAACCGGTTGCAGTTTCCCGAAATCATTAGCTTGTTGCAATACACACCCAATGCCTAAAGACGATGCATCACATGCTAGTACCAAACTCTTACATGGATCATACAACACAAGCAATTTGTTTGAGCACAACAATTTTCTAGCTTTTACAAAGGCATTTTCTTGGCTTTTGCCCCAAACCCATTCGTCCCCTTTATGCAGTAAGACATGCAGTTGTTCTAACAGTGTGCTGAGACCTGGTAAGAAGATACCAAAGTAGTTCAGGAGTCCTAGAAATGACCGCAGCTCCATCACGTTAAGTGGCCTCGGTGCATTCTCAATTGCCTCCGTCTTCGAATCGGTGAGCCTGTTGCCGTCTGCCGCGCTCCTCCTCCCCAAGAACTCCACTTCAGGGGCCAGGAAAACGCACTTCGAACGTTTTAACCTGAGCCCCACGCAGTTGAGTCGACTAAGAACCTCCTCCAGATTCTGCAGGTACTCGACTGTGTCCCGACCTGTAACCAAGATGTCATCCTGGAAGACCAAGGTGAACGGGACTGACTTCAGTAAGCTTTCCATGTTTCTCTGGAATATCGCCGCGGCTGATCAAATTCCAAACAGGCACCTGTAATATATGAAAAGACCTTTGTGCATGATTATGCAGGTGAGGCACTTCGATGATTCCTCCAGTTCCTGCATCATGTAGACTGACATTAAATCAAGCTTCGTGAACATGTTTCCCCCCGGCAGCATTGCAAAGAGATCGTCGGCCTTTGGTAGTGGGTATTGGTCCTGCAGGGAGAAACGATTGACAGTTACTTTGTAATCGCCACAGATTCTGACGGTGCCGTCTCCCTTGAGGACAGGAACAATCTAGCTGGCTCATTCGTTGAACTCAATCGGTAAAATGATGCCCTCTCATTGCAGCCGGTCTAGCTCGATCTCTACTCTTTCTCTCATCATGTAAGGTACTGCTCTTGCCTTGTGATGAATGGGTTGCGCCCCCGGAATTAGGTGGATCTGCATTTTTGCTCCTTGGAATTTTCCGATGCCTGGTTCGAACAGCAAAGGGAACTTGTTTAAGACCTGGGCACAGGAAGTGTCTTCTGCGGGCGATAGCACTCGGACATCGCCCCAGTTCCAGTGTATCTTTCCCAGCCAGCTCCTGCAGAGCAGCATGGGACCATCGCCCGGTATCACCCAGAGTGGTAGCTTGTGCACTGCTCCATCGTAGAAAACCTTTACGGTAGCACTGCCGATTACGGGAATCAGTTCTTTTGTGTAAGTTCTTAGTTTCGTACGAATTGGAATTAAGACTGGCCTTTCTGCACCACAATCTTTCGAAAGTATTTTTGCCCATGATGGACTGGCTCACGCCCGTGTCCAGCTCCATTGGCAATGGGAATCCATTTAGTTCAACATTCAGCATTATTGGGGGACAATTCGTGGTGACTGTGTGCACCCCATGTATCTCTGCCTCCTCGGTCTGAGGCTCTGGTTTGTCGTGACCCTCCGTGGATCTGTCCTCCTCTGCAACATGGTGGTTTGCAGGTTTAACAGAATTTACAGCTCACCTGCGCATACGTTGGAGGTGTTCCATTGTTCCACAGCCCTTGCAAACGTACCCTTTGAATCGGCATGAATGGAAATGATGATCACCCCCGCAGCGCCAACAAGGTGTTAATGGTCTTGCATTCATCACCCTTGATGGTGGACTCTGAGATATCTGCGGACATGCAGTTGCAGGCATGTGTGACCTGCCCTGTACATTGCGATTTGAAAGCAACATCACTTTGTTCATAGTACTTGTACCAGCACTTGTGTGCTGAGAGATTTGCTTTGTATTGTCACTGGTGGCAATAAACACCTGGGCTATCGCTATAGCCTTACTCAAGGTTGGGGTCTCTACATTCAAAAGTTTGCAAAGTATGGTTTCGTGGCCAATGCCAAGTACGAAAATGTCTCTCAGCATGTGCTCCAAATGTCCTTCAAATTCGCAATGTCCTGCTAGGCGTCTTAACTCGGCGACATAACTCGCCACTTCCTGGCCTTCAGACTTTGTGAAGGTGTAGAACAGGTACCTCGCCATCAGAACGCTTTCCTTCGGATTCAAATGCTCTTGGACCAGTGTGCACAAATCATCGTACGATTTCTCCGTGGGTTTCGCTGGAGTGAGCAGATTCTTCATGAGGCCATACATTGGTGCCCCACAGACGGTGAGGAGTATCGCCCTTTGTTTGGCAGCGTTTTCTTCCCCATCTAGCTCGTTAGCCACGAAGTATCGGTCGAGTCGCTCCACAAAAGTTTCCCAATCATCTCCCTCTGAGAATTTCTCCAGGATGCCCACTGTTCTCTGCATATTTGGGTTCGCTATCTGTATCTCATCGCCAGTTGTTATGTATGGAGAAAGTGTCAGACTGACCACTGTGAGCTCAAAGTAAAGTGTGACTGTAGTCTTTTATTGCAGGTCTCCAGAGTGCCTCTCCAACCTGTGAGGCCTCCTTAAATACCTGTGCTCCCAAGGGATTATGAGATCCCTTGGGATGAGCCCTCTGATGGCTGTACAGAGTATCTACAAGTTCACATATATAACAATGATGATGACAAGTAAGTACATAACTAAAGTTCAGCAAATAACAGCGGGACGTGAGGGGTGGGGCACTGTAGGCTGGAACACGTTACTTTAAACTTGAAAAGTTTGAGTGGCAGAACAGTGTCACAGCCGTCAAGACATACAGTGCAATCTAGCAGAGCATTGCAGTCCTCATGACAGAAGAGTTGAGGAGGGTGAAATTAGATTTGGGTATGGACACAAAACAGACAGAATCGCATTCGCCAACCATTAGACGACACGCCTGATATTCAGTTTTAGTGAAGCATGTAATAGGCAATCGATGCAAAACCCGTTTTGTATCCCTGCCCACATCCAGTTTCAACCCCCAGGAGCGCAGGACATCAAGCATGGCCAAAAGGATGGTGCTGGATGGCCATGGACCAATGTTCTTTTCTGACTACATTCTAGATTATGAAATCAATTCCTTGTGCTGGGCTCAAATCCACTGCCTTCTGACTCAGGCGAGAGTTCTACAGAGTGGTATTTTAAGAATAAAATGGCACTTTAAAGTGATTTAAAATAAAATAGAGCAAAAAGAAAAATTCTAATTATCTGTGGACTGAAAATATGCACCCCATCTGATCAGTATTTTATCAATTACCATTCTGTTTGAATCCGCCTATTCATCATAGAAAATCAATTCCTATTAAAGTAGTAATTCATTTTGAATGTTCAGAATGAGTTTCACACTTTCTGGTAGATATACATGTTCCTATAAAAGACAGGAAATTACTGCTCAGTTAACAGTTTTGTTATCTGCAAGCTTCTGTTACTGAAAAAATAGGAAGTGAGCATTTAACTCTGGTTTTGGTTTTCACAGTTTCTGTAACAGAAACCAGGCCTGTACTGATGTATGTGGTTTTGTTTTGCCAGCCAGATTCAGTTTGCTAAGAGCAAGTGACTCGCTTTACTTTGAATTTCCTTTCAGCTAAGTTTTGATGTGGATAACAGGATGTTTGGTCTCGGCTGCCACCTTTTAATAGGAACTATGAGACTGAGAAGCAAGCAAGAGAAACAAGGGAGGAACAGACAGCAAGTAGCACTGTTGTTGTACATAACCTGCTGTATGCAGGAAGTCCACCTCCTGAGGCTACCTGAAGAATAATATTTAAGACACACTAGGCAGTTATGGCGCACTGGAGGCGGTGTTGAATCTCGTCGTCAATGTCTGCTCTTGTTGATAAGAGGCTCCCGAGGTATGGGAAATGGTCCACATTTTCCAGGGCTGCACCGTGGATCCTGATGACTGGGGGCAGTGCTGTACGGCGAGGACAGGCTAGTGGAGGACCTTTGTCTTATGAATGTTGAAAAGTTGAAAAGCCGATCCTGGACACCGTCAAAGCCTCCCTGATAAAGTGCAACATCCCCACTGACACCTGGGAGTCCCTGGCCAAAGAGCGCCCTAAGTGGAGGAAGTGCATCCGGGAGGGCGCCGAGCACCTCGAGTCTCATTGGCGAGAGCATGCAGAAATCAAGTGCAGGCAGCAGAAAAAGCGTGCAGCAAACCTGTCCCATCCTCCCTTACCCTCAACTACTATCTGTCCCACCTGTGACAGGGACTGTGGCTCTCATATTGGACTGTTCAGCCACCTAAGGACTCATTTTAAGAGTGGAAGCAAGTCTTCCTCGATTCCGAGGGACTGCCTATGGTGATGATGATGATGATTTCAACTGTGAAATTTTGCGCATGTGTAAAACCTGGAATGTGCTACGCAGCCTGTTAAAGGGACTACATATGACCCAAAAATTTGGGGGTACTTTGAACAAAACCCGAGTTTGTGTAATCGCTCCTCGTAATTTAACCCTTGGAGACCAGGGTTCATTTTGGTAAACTTACGCTGCACCCCCTCCAAGGCCAGTATATTCTTCCAAAGGTGTGGTGCCCAGAACTGCTCACAGTCCGGGTGTGGTCTAACCAGGGCTTTATATAGCTGCAGCATAACTTTTATCCCCTTGTATTCTAGTCTTCAAGATATAAAGGCCAGCATTCCATTAACCTTTTTAATTATTTTCATAATATCGTTCATGATATTTTAATCATCTAGAGTCTCTTTGGACTTCCACTGTTGTTAGCTTTTCACCAATTAGAAAGTACTCTGTTCTATCCTTTTTCGATCCAAAGTGGATGACTTCACATTTGCCTACATTGAAATCTATTTGCCACAGTTTTGCCCATTCCCTTAATCTATTTATATCTCTTTGTAATTTTATGCATCCATCTATACTGCTTACACTGCTGCCAATCTTTGTGTCATCGGCAAACTTGGATTATGTGGCTTTCTATCCCATTGTCTAAGCCGTTAATGAATGCGATGAAAAGTTGTGGCCCCAACACAGATCTTTGCGGGACACCGCTAATCACATCCTGCCAATTAGCGTACCTGCCCATTATCTCTACTCTCTGTCTCCTGTCGTTCAGCCAATTTCCTAACCAGATAAAAGATATGGTACAAATATGTAGAGAAACAGTTGAAAAGAAATAAAGGCAGTCAAAAAGGAACATCATCAGTGATTATGTCCTGTGAACAGACTGGGGTTCTTTTCTCTAGAAAAGAGAAGGGGTGATCTAATAGAGGTCTTTACAAATTATGAAGGGGTGTAATAGGGTAGGCACAGAGGAGATGTTTCCACTTGTGGGAAGTCCAAAACTAGGGGCCATAAATATAAGATAGTCACTAATAAATCGAATAAGGAATTCAGGAAAAACATCTTTGCCCAGAGAGTAGTTAGAATGTGGAACTTGCTATCACATGGAATAGTTGAGGCGAATAACACTTAAGGGAAGTTAGATAAGTACATGAATGAGAAAGGAATGGAAAGATATGCTGACCAGGTTAGATGAGGTTGGGTGGGAGGAGCCTCGTGTGGAGCATAAACACCAGCATAGACCTGTTGGGCTGAATGATCTGTTTCTGTGCTGTAAATTCTATGTAATTCCATATGAATGTGGCTGTTCCCAGTTTCAGAGGAGGTCAAAGAATGCTAGGCTGTACATACCTATCATAACATAAATGTTACGTGTGTGCTAGCTACTTTTGCATTTGTCGATCCAATAAAGTTGATGTGTCCTGGAAGGTGTATATATACAGCAGTATTTATGCATTTATGTTATGCTATACATTGGATTATGGGGCATTCTATCGACCCCTAGTGTTACACTGGATTCAAAACAATCCTAGTCTCCCGCTTGACAAGCAGTTGCCTAGATCTCAGCGGCGGTGATGCTGTTAGAGATGGGTTTCAATTCAATTACTTTATACATAGAAATCCATGATATATTTAAGCCATTGTGAACATAAAAGCAAGAATCTTAGTACAAAAGTGATATAATGCAAATACGTAGAAAAACAGTTGGAGAGAAATAAAGATATTCAGAAAGGAACATCATCAGTGATTATGGGGCCGAAATTGATGAAGGCCTCCGCCTGCCAAAGGATTGCCGATGACCGCCGAGGTCCCTGACGGTTCTTTGGGAAGGGTTTTCATCATCCAGGTCCCTCGAAGATCGGCGGGCAGCAAATCTGTGAAGTACGCCGCCAATCTGGGCGGCAGCTGGTGGGAGCTCTCATTCTCGGCGGCAAAAGCACTTGCTGCCCAAGTGCCGCCGAGGATAGAGTCGGGCCCAGGGAGGGTTGAAGAACTAAAAATAAAAAGCATCAAAAACAAAAACAAAACATCTGGCGATCTTCAGGGGACCCCATCCAGGTAAGTACTTGTAAAGAAATAATTTAAATAAACCTCACTAACCTTTTTTACAGCAGCTTCACACTTACTGTTGAGGACAGAGCTGCCTGCACTCAGCGATCCACCGCCGTCCTGCTGCCGACTCCAGCCGACTCCCGCCCGCATGAATATGGCATCGCGGCTGGCGGGAGTGTATTTACGCGCATTGGCCATCCGCTGACGTCGGCGGGAGCTTCCCGGCGGCTCTACTCTCCCGCCCACTCCAGGCCATAACGAAAGTGGCACTTGACGGTTCGACAAGAGGAATTGCGACAGTGGGTGGTAAGGCCATCAATTTCGGCTCCTATGTCATGTGGCAGAATTGAAAATAATGTGTAGAAAATAATTGCTTCTCACCTATTCAGGAAGACAGACACCCACATCTCACCATCATCAGTAATAGCCAATACTAGAAAAGAAAGTTTAATTTATATTGATTGCATAATGCTTTCAGCATGTTGTTTACTGTACGACATGTTAGAGGATCAGCACCTACAATCAGCTCTTTGAACGAGTGTTCAACATTGCTGGTTTCATCGCTGTTTTCCACTGGCAGGATCAGTGATTGAACTTCAGTACTGAATAAAATAAATAGTATTACTGCAAATAATATAAAATATTTTTTAGACAATATTAGCATTATTAATGTAACCGTAAGCTAATAGCTTGTCAATTTCTGCAGCAAATTTAGTAAGTTAACTATGTGGTGGCAATACAAATAAATAATTTTTTGATTGAAATACATTTAAATAAAAACTTAGAACTGCTTTAATTGTGTAAAGCCTATAAATGTTTTTGCTCATATTTTATTGTGGCTCACAAGGATTTGTCTGATATTTTTCATTCATAATATATTTGCCTGGCACTCACTATAGAATGGGCTGAGCTCAGATCCCTAAATTGCCAGCCTCTTGTTGTGCAGGGAGAATGGAATGATGCAGTCTATAAGGCCCTGAATTTATGGGAATCCTACAAACTTTATTGCCCCGAACTTGGTGGAAGCTAAGTTCCGCCCAAGTGCTGCCCAAAGGACCACTGAGAGCCTGACGGTACTGTAATGTCTGTAAGCTTGTAATGTTTGTAGCTCCACACTGTGGATGTGGACGTATTGTGTACTGCAAGTGCAGGGTTAATAATAAACGGAACCAGGCAGATTTCCGGAGGCTTCCGAGAGAGCTGCCTGCCATGTTGGAAGCTGTGTATGCTTGTGCTCTGTGAATATATCACAGGCACTTTTGCGGAAGTTTCATGAAAAAGTCCTGGAAAGACTGCCCGGGGGCAAAAAAGCGATTTACGCCCTGAATCTGGGCGGCAGCAGGCAGGAGCTCCCAATCTTGACGGCAAATGCAATCCTCAGCAAAGTACCACCGAGGATCGAGTGGGGCCCGGGGTGGGGGGGGTGGGAACAGATAAAATTAAAAATTTCCACAAAAAAATAATCACTGGAAAACCTTCAGGGGACCCCATCCACCTGAATCACTGGAAGAAAATAAAGAAAAGAAGTTTACTCACCTTTTTTTGCAGGTCTTCATACTTACCATTGAGGTTAGAGCTGCCTCCACGCGGCGGGCCATTCCCCTGCTGCAGCGGACTCCTACCCGGACCAAACTGGCAGCTCGCTTGGTGAGAGGACACTTACACACGTTGCACGCCAGCGGACGTCAGCAGGCGGACCCCAGCGGTCTTCCCTCCCCGCCGACAGAAGGCCTCCACCAAACTCGCTCGGAGGGGAGATTACCCAGAAAACTCAGCGGCAGCGGGCGACAAGTCCACGAAGTTCGGCCCCAATGAATCCCATGGTGCTATCCTATTGTTTCCAGTTGCCCATGGGGAAACATGGCATCAGTCACCTGCTTAATTCAAGCATGAACCATAGATTGACTGATGTTGCTGATATCACTGATCAGGACCCGGAAGTAGTCGGAGGCAAAGACATTCAGGGCTGCGGTGACCTTGACTGCAACAGCCAATGCTGTTCTAGTTGTGGCAGTTGATTGCAGGTCATGTTGCAGGAGGGGAAACAACTCTGCAACAACCTCACTAGAGAAACATAGCTTCCTTCGGCACTGCTCCTCAGAGAAGTGCAGGTATGTTGTCCTGGGCCTATACACTCTGTTGGAAGGGTAAGGATTCCTCGAAGCATGCCTCCTTCTATTTGTTCTACCTGCAGCTGCAGCTCTGTGTGCACCTTCCTTCTGTCATAGCTCTTGCTCCTATTCCTCTAGCCAGAGTGGAATTGCCAGAAGGACTCCTATGGGAAAAAAGTGCATTGCCAGAAACCCCTTAAAAGTTCAGAATTTTATGTAGCCACTACAAGCACTTTAAAACCATCTAAGTGCTGTGAATTGAAAAGTTGTAGTTACCTTCTGAACCAATAAAGATAGTGAAGCTAACTGTACCACAGTGTGTTCTTTACCTGCTGCCTAATTATAAAATATTGCAGCACGGGAGAAAGTCAGTTGACCCACCAAGTCTGTTTCTGTTTTTCTCAATATAAGCCATTTAATCTAACTCTGCTGTTTGTTCCCAACACTCTTGAATATTCCTCTTTTTCAAGCAACTACTTGCTTCCCTTTTAAGAGAGCTTATGGGCTTTGCTTAAACAACTTCATGTTTACAAATGAGTCAAACTAGTTTTGACCTGACGTACATGTTGCTGTGAACAATTATATAATTTTACACCACATTTTATCAAAAAAATGTTAAAATAGAGGGGCAGATCACTTGGGACCCAGTGCAGAGCTCCTTAAGTGTTGGCCTTACCTGCACCTACATCAGTTGACCTCGCACTATAATGTGACGTCAGCTCATTTGATGAACTTAGTGGTCTCCTGGCACTGGGAGCACCACCAAGACTGGGGCAGAGGGCAGCATGTTGAGTGTCAGCAACAACTGACGAGAATGCTGGTTACCTGTAAAGAATGAGAATTTTTATTTTGGGGGGAAACAAAGGGCCCAGTTTTGTCCAGCACTGGGCGGCGTTTTTTCACCACCCACCGATTTTTCCGGTGCAGAAGCTTAGTTAAAAGATTCCCCAATGTTGGGGCGCCGGTGCAGACGACCAGTGCAAGAATGTTTGGCACCATTCATTCTGGCACTGGTGTACATGAACCTTCGCCGTCTCCAGGCCAGGTCCAAGACCACCCCAACCTCTGTCATCGAGCTGCAGTATGCGGATGACGCCTGCGTCTGCGCACATACAGAGGCTGAACTCCAGGACATAGTCGACATATTTACTGAGGCGTACGAAAGCATGGGCCTTACACTAAACATCCGTAAGACAAAGGTCCTCCACCAGCCTGTCCTCGCCGCACAACACTGCCCTCCAGTCATCAAGATCCACGGCACAGTACTGGACAACGTGGATCATTTCCCATGCCTCGGGAGCCTCTTATCAACATGAGCAGACATTGATGCTACAATCCAACAGTGCCTCCAGTGCACCAGTGCAGCCTTCGGAAGCCTGAGAAAAAGAGTGTTCGAAGAGCAGGCCTCTCAAATTTGCCACCAAGCTCATGGTATGGCTCAGAGACATGGACCATGTACAGTAGACACGTCAAGTTGCTGGAGAAATACCACCAACGATGTCTCCGCAATATCCTACAAATCCCCTGGGAGGACAGACACACCAACATTGGCGTCCTCGACCAGGCCAACATCCCCAGCATTGAAGCACTGACCACACTTGATCAGCTCCGTTGGGCAGGCCACATTGTTCGCATGCCAGGCACGAGACTCCCAAAGCAAGTGCTCTACTCGGAACTCTTTCACAGCAAACGAGCCAAAGTTGGGCAGAGGAAACGTTACAAGGACACCCTCAAAGTATCCCTGATAAAGTGCAACATCCCCACTGATACCTGGGAGTCCCTGGCCAAAGACCACCCTAAGTGGAGGAAGTGCATCCGGGAGGGCACCGAGCACCTCGAGTCTCATCGATGAGAGCATGCAGAAATCAAGCGCAGGCAGCAGAAAGAGTGTGCGGCAAATCTGTCCCACCCTTCCTTACCCTCAACGACTATCTGTCCCACCTGTGACAGAGTCTGTGGCTCTCGTATTGGACCGTTCAGCCACCTAAGAACTCATTTTAAGAGTGGAAGCAAGTCTTCCTCGATTCCGAGGAACTGCTTATGATGATGATGGTGTACTTTGAAAAGCAGTTTACACGCCCTGTCTAGCCATAAGGCCAACTTTCCCAAGTAGCAATTTTTTTTGAATCCGCGCACCGACACAGGCAACACCATTGAGAAAAGCCTTATCTACAGTTAAAGAAATCCGCGCTGGCCCGCTCCTATCCCCAGCTGATGGGCCTCCCAGGCTATTTTCAATCAACTTTATGCAGCTTAAAAATAAATCAGCTAAAAGAAAACTTACCATTAATGCTCCTCCTTCGTTGAGAGGACTGTAGCGAGGCAAATTAAACAGAAATCTTCACCACTCGCCTTTTCTATCGAAGTTCCAAGTGGCCCAAAATTTTCAAATATAATCCTAAAGTCCAGGGAAGCCCTCAAAATTCACACGTCAGCCAAAATCACCACATTAACAGGAGTCTGCTTTCCAAAAACACCAAGGGCAGTCTTCTCCAAATCCTCCGCGCTGCCAATTCGACCCGCTGCTATCCCCGGCACAGTTATTTTTTCTGTGCATGCGCGTTGTCCATGCGTAATGAGTTGGTCTTTTTTTTTCTTTCAGCACATACGCAGTGCATTTAGGCGCGCACTTTTAGCACCGCCCCCCGAGATGGACTCGGGTAGCGCCAGCGCCACAGTGAGATTTCTTTTACCGGAAACTAGGGATTTTTTCCCCGAGCGCTGACGGTGCTCAAAGAAACATGCGTACAGCCATTATTTTTGCTTGGGTAAAATTGGGGCCAAGTGCCCACTGAAGAATTGGCCAATGGCAGCCAAGTTACAGGTGGGAATAAAAGGAAGGGCGAAGAAAATGTTTAAACATTTACAGCAAGCTCCTCTCTCTCTTTGGCCTTTGTTCAACTAATGTTCACATGGAACCCTTCTCCAATTCATATTCAAACTTCTTCTTTTAATGTTTGCTGCAATCACCAAGATTTGTTTAAAATGGGTTTTTCATGTCTGGAGCACTGCTCGTAGACGTCAGTCGCTTTAGGGTGAGGACTCACAACTTAAATCATTTTTGTGGCCTCACAGTTCAAGATCTTTTAACCACAGAAAGGATTTGACAAAATTAAAGATCCTTTATATATTATGTTTCAAAAGTACAAGAAAGAAAAGGGCATTGAAACTGTGGATAGTTAAGATGCTAATGAGTTAGCTTTGATGTTGTTTCCCGATAGACTGCAAATAATAAACAATTCCGTAGCTTGTCTCCATAATCAATTTCAAAATGTTTTGATTTAAGAACATAACATAAAAACATAAGAAATAGGAGCAGGAGTAGGTCATACGGCCCCTCGACCCTGCTCTGCCATTTAATACGGTCATGGCTGATCTGATCATGGACTCAGGTCCACTTCCCTGCCTGCTCCCCATAACCCCTTATCGGTTAAGAAACTGTCTATCTCTGTCTTAAATTTATTCAAAGTCCCAGCTTCCACAGCTCTCTGAGGCAGCGAATTCCACATATTTACAACCCTCTGAGAGAAGAAAGTCCTCCTCATCTCAGTTTTAAATGGACGGCCCCTTATTCTAAGATTATGCCCTCTAGTTCTTGTCTTCCCTCTCAGTGAATATATCCTCCCTGCATCCACCTTGTCAAGCCCCCTCATAATCTTATACGTTTCGATAAGATCACCACTCATTCTTCTGAATTCCAATGAGTAGAGGCCCAACCTACTGAACCTATCCTCATAAGTCAACCCCCTCATCTCCTGAATCAACCCAATGAACCTTCTCTGAGCTGCTTCCAAAGCAAGTATATTCTTTCATAAATATGGAAACCAAAACTGAACGCAGTATTCCAGGTGCAGCCTCACCATTACCCTGTATAACTGTAGCAAGATTTCCTTGCTTTGATACTCCATCCCCTTTGCAATAAAGGCCAAGATTCCATTGGCCTTCCTGATCACTTGCTTTACCTGCATACTAACCTTTTGTGTTTCATGCGCCAGGACCCCCAGGTGCTGCTGCACTGCATAGAAATATAGAAACATAGAAACATAGAAAATAGGTGCAGGAGTAGGCCATTCTGCCCTTCGAGCCTGCACCACCATTCAATAAGATCATGGTTGATCATTCCCTCAGTACCCCTTTCCTGCTTTCTCTCCATACTCCTTGGTCCCCTTAGCTGTAAGGGCCATATCTAACTCCCTCTTGAATATATCCAACGAACTGGCATCAACAGCTCTCTGCGGCAGGGAATTCCATAGGTTAACAACTCTCTGAGTGAAGAAGTTTCTCCTCATCTCAGTCCTAAATGGCTTACCTCTTATCCTAAGACTGTTCTGGACATCCCCAACATCGGGAACAATCTACCCGCATCTAACCTGTCCCGTCCTATCAGAATTTTGTATGTTTCTATGAGATCCCCTCTCATCCTTCTAAACTCCAATGTATAAAGGCCCAGTTGATCCAGTCTCTCCTCATATGTCAGTCCAGCCATCCCAGGAATCAATCTGGTGAACCTTCGCTGCACTCCCTCAATAGCAAGAATGTTCTTCCTCAGATTAGGAGACCAAAACTGAACACAATATTCCAGATAAGGCCTCACCAAGGCCCTGTACAACTGTAGTAAGACCTCCCTGCTGCTATACTCAAATCCCCTAGCTATGAAGACCAACATACCATTTGCCTTCTTTACCGCCTGCTGTACCTGTATGCCAACTTTCAATGACTGATGAACCATGACACCCAGGTCTTGTTGCACCTCCCCTTTTCCTAATCAGCCATCATTCAGATAATATTCTGTCTTCGTTTATCCACATTATCCACATTATACTGCATCTGCCATGCATTTTCCCACTCACCTAACCTGTCCAAGTCCCCCTGCAGCCTCTTAGCATCCTCCTCACAGCTCACACCGCCACCCAGTTTAGTGTCATCTGCAAACTTGGAGATATTACACTCAATTCCTTCATCCAAATCATTGATGTATATTGTAAAGAGCTTGGGTCCCAACTCTTTGCTTCCTGTCTGCCAACCAGTTCTCTATCCACGTCAGTATATTACTCCCAATATCATGTGCTTTGATTTTGCACACCAATCTCTTGTGTGGGACCTTGTCAAAAGCCTTTTGAAAGTCCAAATACACCAACATCCACTGGTTCTCCCCTGTCCACTCTACTAGTTACATCCTCAAAAAATTACAGAAGATTTGTCAAACATGATTTCCCCTTCATAAATCCATGCTGACTTGGACCGATCCTGTCACTGCTTTCCAAATGCGCTGCTATTTCATCTTTAATAATTGATTCCAACATTTCCCCCACCACTGATGTCAGCTAACCGGTCTATAATTACCCGCTTTCTCTCTCCCTCCCTTTTTTAAAATTGGTGTTACATTAGCTACCCTCCAGTCCATATGAACTGATCCAGAGTCAATAGACTGTTGGAAAATGATCACCAAAGCATCCACTATTACTAGGGCCACTTCCGTACTCTGGGATGCAGACTATCAGGCCCCGGCGATTTATCGGCCTTCAATCCCATCAATTTCCCTAACACAATTTCCCGCCTAATAATGATATCCTTCAGTTCCTCCTTCTCACTAGACCCTCGGTCCCCTAGTACTTCCGGAAGGTTATCTATGTCTTCCTTCGTGAAGACAGAACCAGAGTATTTGTTCAATTGGTCTGCCATTTCTTTGTTCCCCATTATAAATTCACCTGAATCCGTATGCAAGGGACCTACATTTGTCTTCAGCACTTTGCAATTTTTCTCTATTTAAATAATAACTTGCTCTAGTGCAAAACTTTCCAACATTATACTCCATCTGCCAAATTTTTGCCCACTCACTTAGCCTGTCTATGTCCTTTCTGAATGAAGTCAGGAATAAAGCAGAGTTACAGACACCTGGGAGGCAGTCTAGCTTTTACTTGTACTGTATTAGAAACTTATAAGCAGTTGGATCACTTGGAATTTGCACTAGTCATAGTTATACTGAAGCCTTTATAAAGAAAGTTTGTCATGGTCTAATCATATTTTATCATATTTATTTGATGCAATCTAACCAGACTATAAGAGCCACCCCAACTACCTACAGACAAGCAAACTAGTAATTTTAGGACAATAAGCCAATGTAGGTTCTAGTATAATTTAAACACAAGCCTTCTTTAAATCTTCAAAAGTCTTGGACAGAATAGCAATAACAAGTGATTTCTTCGCATATATAGTTAACAGTAGGGATGTTATTTTTTTGTCCAATCCAGACTCAGAATAGGAGCCAATTGGTGTTGGGATCATCATCTGAGAAGAATGGCCAACATGAATTTGAATGCGCAGCAGTCAATCACACCAGACGTTGTGAAATCAGAAGGGTTTCCATTATCCCTTAGATAACAATATGATGACAAAATGGCGCTGAATCCATGGGTACCACAGTTACACAGAAATAGGTGATATAACCAAACTCCAGTTTAAAAACAGGTTTTCGTGTCTGGTTTGTTTTACATTTAAGACATTTTATATATGACCGACTTGGAAGCTATATTAACTGATCCAAAGCAAGACAGATACCAACCTATCCAACAATGGCAATCCTCATGGGGTTCATTGAGCACCGAGGCATGGCACACAAGCTCAAGGGTTGTCATTTTAATCCAGATCCAGCTTATTTCTGGTCCCAGTCCTTCCAGCAGTTATACGGCATGGAAGAATACATTTGTACAACTTTTGTGGAATGTAGTCTATGCTGTTCAGTGTGACATGCCTTCTCACATATTTAAAGCTGGTACTTGACATTGCGAAGATGACAGACTCCCGTATGTACTTGGGGATATCCTGCCTGATGGACATGCCTTCTATTTTAGATGATGATGATGATTCAGAGTAGTTAAGCATATACCCAGATAGTTGCTCAAATTTGCTGATACTAGAAGTGAGGTGCTTAGGTTAGTTACTATTCAGTGGTATGTCCTTGGCATGCATGGGGTATTATGAGGTTCATCCCTCCAGTCTGTTTTGCACAGATGTTTGGATTTGCTCTGCTGAATGACATTAGCAATACTATGGCCTAAGAAAGGAGTGGAAATAGAGGACATCCCTGTCTGGTCACTTGAAGGAGAAAGAACACAGAGAAAGCTAAGGCCATTAGCATTTTTCGGGTTTTGTATCATATTTTAATTTCAGTTTTTTTTAAATCATGCTGCGCTTAGTAATAAATGGAAAATCATTCATGCATTTAACATCTGTCTGCCACAATAAATAATAAATTTAAGTTCTTTCAGTTTCTCCTGATTATATCTGAACCCCAACTGAACTCATTTTACAAATGATTCCTAACCATAACAACACTCACATTTCTGCCTCCACAGCATAACAAACGATGTTTTGTTTGCTTTATGAATCACCAACAGTTGTTGATGGCTCAGGAGAGATCCAAGAATCTGTTAGGGGACTTGTGGCTGTTCCCCTTTGTCTGGCTGTATTGCAAACTGGGTTGTAGCACAGTACTGAGCACACCCTCCATCACTAAGTGTGGAAGACTAAAAGAATTCTGCAACAAGTACAGAAGCAGCGAAACCATTTTTTCTTTAAAAGCTCAAAAATAAAAATGTTTCTTGACACCAACCTGACTTTTTAAGACACATACCACCAAAAGAACAGTTGAGAAATAAGTAGCTCCAGGTTTTTATGGGGGGCAGTCAGCCCCAATCTGCACCTGGCACGATTATACAAAGTTTGTGTGCAAAGTCTTCCACATCAATTTGCATGCAATTTATATCTTCAGACACAAGTTAAATGTACACACCAGAATCTCCATTGAGGAAGTTCAAGAATAGAGCTGTTCTAGAGCAGAATAGAAACATAGAAACATAGAAAATAGGTACAGGAGTAGGCCATTCGGCCCTTCAAGCCTGCACCACCATTCAATAAGATCATGGTTGATCATTCCTCAGTACCCCTTTCCTGCTTTCTCTCTATACCCCTTGATCTCTTTAGCCGTAAGGGCTATATCTAACTCCCTCTTGAATATATCCAATGAACTGGTATCAACAACTCTCTGTGGCAGGGAATTCCACAGGTTAACAACTCTCTGAGTGAAGCAGTTTCTCCTCATTTCAGTCCTAAATGGCCTATCCCTTATCCTAAGACTATGTCCCCTGGTTCTGGACTTCCCCAACATCGGGAACATTCTTCCCGCATCTAACCTGTCCCGTCCCGTCAGAATCTTATACATTTTTATGAAATCCCCTCTCATCCTTCTAAACTCCAGTGAATAAAGGCCCAGTTGATCCAGTCTCTCCTCATATGTCAGTCCAGCCATCCCTGGAATCAGTCTGGTGAACCTTCGCTGCACTCCCTCAATGGGGACAAACGGATAGCATCTCAATTTTCCACTGCCATGTTTTGGACTCCATCTGAGAAGAAGAAAATTGGCCCTTGTATTTTTGTACATACATGTTAAAATGAGATATAAAGCATTACTGCAGACCACTATTTCAGCTATCGGACATACATGCTGTATGAGGTAGCAGTGCCAAACTTCCTCTCATTCCACTCTGCCAATGCTCACCCACACACTTGATGTACCCCTGACCCCATTCCAGATCCCAGGGAACCTGCGTTTAACTATTTTCAGTAGACACCCATGCCACTTATTGTACAAGTGGGACACCCACCTCAGGCAGAAGATTGAAAATTTACTATGGTGCTTCCCTGCAACCACAAAATAATCTTCAAAAGTTTTTTAAAGTGCCCCCATTTTATTAACATTTAATAAGTTGTTTTCCATACTATCCAGTGTTGCTATGGTGCAGATCATGGAGAAGATGCCATATGCACCTCCCTCATTTGCACGGTGTCTAAATAGACTGTCTTATTTGTGCGGGGCAGCATATACCTAACCAAATCCACAGGAAATTTTAATGGACAGGAAAACAAGTGGGGATTTGGTGTGTCCAGGCCCAGGTCCAATTTCCACTTTTGTACAGAATATCTTTACACCAACAAAACAGAGGAAATTCAAACCTTATTAACTTTTTTGTTATCTTGTCAAATACGATTTCACTTCATGTCTTATATTAATTGTTATTTTTGCATTATTGTTGTAACACCGTTGTTCATGTTCTGTTGTTAAAAAAAAACATTTTTACATAAGTAGTTAAAAAAAATGTAAGAGAAGAAGAATTGTACCAGATATTTCCAATACATGGTTAATGTATGGTTGAGTCAGGGCCCACAAGTCTGGATCCCACTGTACAGACCGTGTGGTTGAATCCTGTCAACAGTGGTCGGTGATGCACTCACACTCGTGCGCATTTACAGGAAACAGTGATACACAAAAAACATTATTCACATTAGAGTTACTGTGTAAGTGTTCATTCACTTTCTATATATCACGGAAATGTGAACAGAGGACTTCTTTGAGCAAAGGAAAATCCCACAAGTTACAGTGGCAAATGGCCACTTTTATCTGTGGAAAAGATGCAAGTTTGAGTTATGGAAAAAGCATTAGTTGTAATAAACCTCAACTTACATTTCTTCAGCTCTCCTCATGTAAGAATAAAACAGTTCTCAGCACTTTACAAGGTAAAGGAAAAACTGAATGCCAAATGGGAGAGGAAGGGAAATCGATGTTGGATCCAGGCTGAAGAAAAAGGGAGGCTAATTTTCACTTTGGGTGCGTGCAGAAATCTAGCAGTTGTGGATTGGCGGCCTGCCTGAATTTCCTTTCCATTGACTTCAATCTGATCTACAACCGTCAGTTTTCTGCCCGTGCCCAAAGTGAAAATTACCCCCATGATCTTCACACATGCAGGCTTTTCATGGGGCTGCTGATGGGGTTAATTTGGCAGTGAGTCCCTCTACAGATCACACTGGGTGTAATTCAAATTGGACATAGCATGAAAACTGTCCAAGGTAGTTTTATTTGAATTGGGACCAATTCTGAAAACCTAATTTGTGGCACATAGGATATGTAAATACCATTACAAGGAGGTTGGATTTCTGCAAGTTTGGGGATGGTATAGTGATATTTAATGGCCCATATTAAAGAACCACTTCCTGAAGTATTTTTATTGCAGAGCTGTTTCTATGGCAGCTGAAGTGACTTTAAAACAGTGCATGCGAGGCTGTTTTAAAGTCTCCACCTTTATTTACCTCAGTTTTCAGCTTCCAGAACCTCCCTCACTACCTGGAGAATATCCATACAAACCAGTTAATGAGACTATTTCACTGCTTGTATGAAAGTAGGTGGAAATGCTTCACACTGGAGACTGTGTTGACGCTGCCAGTGAAGAAATAGCTGAAAAACATTTACTTCCCCAGCACATGCATTGCTCTACGCTGTGAGTTTGCTGCCAACTTTAGAGCTAGTGTTGACCTCAAACTGTGAAAGTAAGTAAGCCACAAAGTAGTTGTAAGTCAACAATTCAAGAAATACAATTGAATGTCCTCAATGGTAAAGAAGCAGTGCTGAATCAAGTTACGAGATGCAATTAATCCTGCCGATTAAATTAAGTTAGAGAGGTATTGATAAATGTGCAACTGCATAAACTATCCATATAAAGTAAACTAATAGCCACATTGAAATGGCTGTAATATGCATCAGCTGTATATAAAGCTTGGTTTATTCCTCAAATTAACATTCATGTTTCTTGAATTGCACTAAATTAGTGTAAATTCACAACAGTTTTAGTAAGGCTGCAACTCCAAGCAGTGCATTGCTTGAAGACAATCAATGTTCCAGCACAAGAGAGGAATATTTCCACTGTTCACTATGTGTGGCAAAATAGTAAAGTCATTTATTAATAACACGTTTACAGTTTCCAAACACAGTGCACAGAGGAAATATTTTCCCACTGTATTGGAATGCATATTTGTGCCTGTGATTTTCATGCCTTTGTCACCTCCTGGTTTGACTAATCATATGCTCTCCCGGCCATCCTCTCACCCTCCACCTTGCTTAAACTTTAGCTCAATCTCAGTCATCCATCGCCCCTGACCTCACTGAGCTACATTGACATCCGGTCCTCCATCACCTCAAACTTTAATTTCCCAGAAGCACTAGCCCATACACTGGCATGTAGTGGCTGCTGAAATGTGGAACAAAGAGTGTCTTACAGATTTCAAAATCTGTTTCTTCCCATTGTGTTTCCATAGGGTGACTGAGGAGCAGCTGCTCACAGGCCCAGAGACATAAGTCCTCATTCACTCCTGCACCACACAGTTCCACTCACCAGCCTATAACAGCAACAGGCCAGGAATCTAGAGTTAGACAGCACCAGGTGAAGCACAGCATGAGTGAGAAGGAGCAAGCACAGGTAACAGCAGAAGGGTAGGAAGAAGTCAGCTGGAGGGCTAACCCTCAGATACTGAGCTCTGGCATCATACAGTACCTTCCTATTAAATAAGTTTGTTTTCTGAGTACCATCAATTCATTGTATTCTTTGAGAGTATGGCAAGAACACCTGGCATTGCATGATGATTGGTATTGAAAAGTCCATTAACTGCATCTGTGCAGTAATATTTGACTACATCACAGAACTGCTGTCCCCTAGGAGCATGTGCATCTCATGAGGCATCAGTGGGGCAGCCCCTTTACCCGAGGTCTTAAGCACAGCTGTGGACTCCCTCAGAAATGGCATAAACTGATTCACAGAGAACTTGGGCTGGATTTTTGGTTTTTGAGATTTCGGGACAGTAATGGCGGCTGGGCGGTCTTGATACTGCTTAGAAAAAGTTTGTGCCCCCGTCTGCAAAATTCGGCAAAAAATGAAGTTCCATGATTGGGGGCACAAAATCAGACATTACACAAGGAAGTTTTTGCATCTCAGCCGAAAATCGCAGTGTTAAATAAGCCAGACCACCAAACAGTAGTAGTGAGGTTGGGGAAAGCATCAAACAAGAAATTAGGGATGCGGGCAATAAAGGTACAGCAGTTATCATGGGCAACGTTAATCTACATATTGATTGGGCTAACCAAACTGGTAGAAATGCAGTGGAGGAGGATTTCCTGGAGTGTATTAGGGATGGTTTTCGAGACCAATATGTCGAGGAACCAACTAGAGGGTTGGCCATCCTAGACTGGGTGGTGTGTAATGAAAAAGGACAAATTAACAATCTTGTTCTGTGAGGCCCCTTGGGGAAGAGTGACCATAACATGGTAGAATTCTTTATTAAGATGGAGAGTGACACAGTTAATTCAGAAACTAGGGTCCTGAACTGAAGGAAAGGTAACTTCGATGGTTTGAGGCGTGAATTGGCTAGAATAGACTGGCAAATGATACTTAAAGGGTTGACGGTGGATAGGCAATGGCAAACATTTAAAGATCACGTGGATGAACTTCAACAATTGTACATCCCTGTCTGGAGTAAAAATAAAACGGGGAAGGTGGCTCAATCGTGGCTATCAAGGGAAATTAAGGATAGTGTTAAATCCAAGGAAGAGGCATATAAATTGGCCAGAAAAAGCAACAAACCTGAGGACTGGGAGAATTTTGTAATACAGCAGAGGAGGACAAAGGGTTTAATTAGGAGGGGGAAAATAGAGTATGAGAGGAAGCTTGCTGGGAACATAAAAACTTACTGCAAAATCCTCTGTAGATATGTGAAGAGAAGAAGATTAGTGAAGACAAATGTAGGTCCCTTGCAGTCAGATTGAGGTGAATTTATAATGGGGAACAAAGAAATGGCGGACCAGTTAAACAAATACTTTGGTTCTGTCTTCACGAAGGAAGACACAAATAAGCTTCTGGAAATACCAGGGGACCGAGGGTCTAGTGAGAAGGAGGAACTGAAATAAATCCTTATTAGGCGGGAAATTGTGTTAAGGAAATTGATGGGATTGAAGGCCGATAAATCGCCAGGGCCTGATAGTCTGCATCCCAGAGTACTTCAGGAAATAGCCCTATAAATAGTAGAAGCATTGGTGATCATTTTCCAACAGTCTATTGACTCTGGGTCAGTTCCTATGGACTGGAGGGTAGCTAATGTAGCACCACTTTTTAAAAAAGGCGGGCGAGAGAAAATGGGTAATTATAGACCGGTTAGCCTGGCCAGAGAGCCAGAAATTGCTGGTCACAAGAATGTAGGAAGGAAGGACCTTGAGACAATCACTGTCACTAGGGGGGTAGTGCTGGACAGGCTAATGGGACTCAAGGTAGACAAGTCCCCTGGTCCTGATGAAATGCATCCCAGGGTATTAAAAGAGATGGCGGAAGTTAAAGCAGATGCATTCGTTATAATCTACCAAAATTCTCTGGACTCTGGGGAGGTACCATCAGATTGGAAAGCAGCTAATGTAACGCGTCTGTTTAAAAAAGGGGGCAGACAAAAGACAGGTAACTATAGGCCGGTTAGTTTAACATCTGTAGTGGGAAAAATGCTTGAAACTATCATTAAGGAAGAAATAGCAGGACATCTAGATAGGAATAGTGCAATCAAGCAGACGCAGCATGGATTCGTGAAGGGAAAATCATGTTTAACTAATTTACTGGAATTCTTTGAGGATATAACGAGCATGGTGGATAGAGGTGTACCGATGGATGTGGTGTATTTAGATTTTCAAAAGGCATTCGATAAGGTGCCACACAAAAGGTTACTGCAGGAGATAAAGGTACACGGAGTCAGTGGAAATGTATTAGCATGGATACAGAATTGGCTGGCTAACAGAAAGCAGAGAGTCGGGATAAATGGGTCCTTTTCGGTTTGGAAATCGGTGGTTAGTGCTGTGCCACAGGGATCGGTGCTGGGACCACAACTGTTTACAATATACATAGATGACCTGGAAGAGGGGACAGAGTGTAGTTTAACAAAATTTGCAGATGACACAAAGTTTAGTGGGAAAGCGGGTTGTGTAGAGGACTCAGAGAGGCTGCAAAGAGATTAAGATAGGTTAAGCGAATGGGCTAAGGTTTGGCAGATGGAATACAATGTCGGAAAGTGTGAGGTCATCCACCTTGGGAAAAAAAACAGTAAAAGGGAATATTATTTGAATGGGGAGAAATTACAACATGCTGCGATGCAGAGGGACCTGGGGGTCCTTGTGCATGAATCCCAAAAAGTTAGTTTGCAGGTGCAACAGGTAATCAGGAAGGCGAATGAAATGTTGGCCTTCATTGCGAGAGGGATGGAGTACAAAAGCAGGGAGGTCCTTCTGCAACTGTACAGGGTATTGGTGAGGCCGCACCTGGAGTACTGCGTGCAGTTTTCGTCACCTTACTTAAGGAAGGATATACTAGCTTTGGAGGGGGTACAGAGACGATTCACTAGGCTGATTCCAGAGATGAGGGGGTTACCTTATGATGATAGATTGAGTAGACTGGGTCTTTACTCGTTGGAGTTCAGAAGGATGAGGGGTGATCTTATAGAAACATTTAAAATAATGAAAGGGATAGACAAGATAGAGGCTGAGAGGTTGTTTCCATTGGTCGGGGAGACTAGAACTAGGGGGCACAGCCTCAAAATATGGGGGAGCCAATTTAAAACCGAGTTGAGAAGGAATTTCTTCTCCCAGAGGGTTGTGAATCTGTGGAATTCTCTGCCCAAGGAAGCAGTTGAGGCTAGCTCATTGAATGTATTCAAGTCACAGATAGATAGATTTTTAACCAATAAGGGAATTAAGGGTTATGGGGAGCGGGCGGGTAAGTGGAGCTGAGTCCACGGCCAGATCAGCCATGATCTTGTTGAATGGCGGAGCAGGCTCGAGGGGCTAGATGGCCTACTCCTGTTCCTAATTCTTATGTTCTTATGTTCTTATGTTCACATGCAGGTAGCCGAACATGCTAAGAGAATGTCCGCCCAGCAGCAGAGGAATGGAAGTTGGAGGCAGGAATGAGGAAAATGTCTCTCAGGACGAGTCATTCCCCCATCTCACCCAGCCACCCATTCAAAGGACTCATGCAGAATGTGGAACTGAGCAGGGCCAGGCAGCCACCACAGAAGCATAAGTGAAGAAGGAGGTTAATGAGCCACCTTGTCCCAGGAACCCCTTGAAAAAGACAAGCAGCCAGCCACTTCACTTCGTTCTCCACTGTAATAGGAGCATCAGATTAATTAGTAAGTGGTTCTTACCATACACTGCCACCAAGGTGAAGCACTAGGGAAATAAACAGTAATTATACATAAGAAACACCTATTTCTCACAAATAAAGCATGTACTTTTGCACTTGTCTGTGGTGTTGGGAGTTTCTGTTGTGTTAGACTTTTCTGCTTGAGCACGTGCTGGATGTGCATTTGTGTTGGGTGAAGTATATTATGGGGTCATGATGTTACATGAGATTGGCATAGAATCCATTGGGAACATAATATAGAAATTCTTTTCAAAGAGGCTTCCAAATGTGAAGAAAACTGATTGTGCAGCAACCCATGTTGAAACTGATAAATGCTGATGCTCAGCTTCATTGTCAACATCTTCATCAGCACCTTCACGACTTTATTTCTGCCGCTGCTGGATGATGATTCACCTCCAGACAGTAGAATTGTGTAGAATGCAGCAGATAATTATAATTTTGGGCATTCGTTTTTGGACGTCTCCTGGGCTGCTTGAGACAGCTGAATCTCTCTTCGAGTAGTCTAATTGCGTGTTGTTTGTAAAGGCATTTCCCTCATAATATTTTGTTTCAGCTGTAGTTCCCCAGAGGAGTCTCCCTCATCAGTCAGAATCCATCCATTTCGAACAGAATAGTTTTGAAATAGAAAGGCAGCGTGGACTGCTGTAGAATGAATGCATTGTGGCAGTTTCCAGGGTAGCAAGCAACTACCTACCTGAATGATGCAGTCCAATGGTCACGTATAACCTGCATGTTGTCAGCAAAGAATCCTTTCCTCTACATAGATTTTATATAAAATGTACAGCACAGAAACAGGTCATTCGGACCACTGGAATGTTTATGCTCCACATGAGCCTCCTCCTACCCCTCTTCATATAATCCTATCAGCATAATCTTCTATTCCTTTCTCCCTCATATTTATCTAGCATTCCCTTAAATGCATCGATGCTATTTGCCTCAACTATTCCTTGTGGTAGTGAACTCCGCATTCTAATCACTCTCTGGTACGAAGTTGCTTATTTCTTCCATGGGACCTTGCTGTGCACAGATTTTCTGTCACGATTCCTAACATTACAACAGTGACTACAATTCATAAGAGCATAAGAAATACGAGCAGGAGAAGGCCATACGGCCCCTCGAGACTGTTCTGCCATTCAATAAGATCATGGCTGATCATCGTTCTCAACTCCATTTTCCCACCCAATTTCCAGATCCCTTGATTCCCCTCGACACCAAAAATCTATCTATCTCAGCCTTGAATATATTGACACTCAGCATCCACGGCCCTCTGCAGCAGAGAATTCCAAAGATTCAAAACCCTCTGAGTGAAGAAATTCCTCCTTATCTCTGTCCAAAATGGTCTTATCCTGAGACTGTGGCCCCTAGTTCTAGACACTCCAACCAGGGGAAACAACCGCTCAGCATCTACCCTGTCAGTCCCCTTCAGAGTCTTGTATGTTTCAATGAGATCACCTCTCATTCTTCTAAACTCCAGAGAGTATAGGCCCATTCTACATAATCTCTCATAAGACAGCCCTCTCATCTCAGAAATCAATCTAGTGGACCTTTGTTGCACCGCCTCCAAGGCAAGTATATTCTTCCTTAGATAAAGAGACCAAAACTGTGCACAGTACTCCAGGTGTAGTCTCACCAAGGCCCTGTACAATTGTAGCAAGACGACATTACTTTTATACTCCAACCCCCTTGCAATAAATGACAACATACCATTTGCTTTCCTTATTGCTTGCTGTACCTGCATGCTAGCTTTCTGTATTTCTTACACAAGGACACGCAAATCTCTCTGAACACCAATATTTAAAAGTTTCTCACCATTTAAAAAATATTCTGTTTTTCTATTCTTCCTACCAAAGTGAATAACCTCACATTTCCCTACATTATACTCCATCTGACACCTTACTGCCCACTCACTTAGTCTATCTATATCCTATTGCAGACGCTTTGTGTTCTCCTCACAGCTTACTATCCCACCAAGCTTTGTATTGTCAGCAAACATGGATACATCACACTCGGTCCCTTCATCTTAGTCATTGTGTGCAGTTTTGGTCTCCTAATCTGAGGAAGGACATTCTTGCTATTGAGGGATTGCAGCGAAGATTCACCAGACTGATTTCCGGGATGTTGGGGAAGTCCAGAACCAGGGGTCACAGTCTAAGGATAAGCAGTAAGCCACTTAGGACCGAGATGAGGAGAAACTTTTTCACCCAGAGAATTGTGAACCTATGGAATTCTCTACCACAGAAAGTTGTTGAGTCCAGTTTGTTGGATATATTCAAAAGGGAGTTAGATGTGGCCCTTATGGCTAAAGGGATCAGGGGGTATGGAGAGAAGGCAGGAGTGGGGTACTGAAGTTGCATGATCAGCCATGATCATATTGAATGGTGGTGCAGGCTCGAAGGGCCGAATGGCCTGCTCCTGCACCTATTTTCTATGTTTCTATGTTTCTGTGTATTAATATAGATTGTAAATAGTTGTGGCCCCAGCACTGATCCTTACGGCACCCCACTAGTTACAGCCTGCCAACCTGAAAAAGATCCATTTATCCCTACTCTTTGTTTTCTGTCCGTTAACCAATCCTCTATTCATGCTAATACAGTACCTCCAATCCCAGGATCCCTTATCTTATGTGGCACCTTATCAAATGCCTTTTGGAAATCCAAATATACTACATCCACTTGTTCCCCTTTATTTATTTCAAAAGCTTCAAAAATATTTCATTGTCTGGAAAGTGCTTTCGGATGTCCTGATGATGTAAAGGACATTATATAAAGGAAAGTTATTTCCTTTTTCTTTAATTCCACACAAGTTAACAGGAAGGATGATGTTTCTGGATTGGTGTCTACTGATCAAGCCTCCCCTTCCTGTTCATTAATGCCATAGCATTTTGCAAAGGGCACATATGGCCACATGGGTTCTATCAATGCACTTCTGGGAACTCAGCCATAATGAAAAGGTGAAGAGCCCTCTCCTGCAGATTTTCCTCATCTTAGGAACATTTATAAAGTTGTTGACCCTGGCAAATAATGCTTCATTTGTCTGCCTGATCTGGTATATGCCACCTGTGGGACCTTGAAAGAAGCCAATGGCACACAAGTTCTAACTAGTTGTGACTTTCACCCCCACAGGCAGAGCAGTTCCAGTCGTAGAGAAGGTTTTGAGACCCCACTGCTGAGTCCGCAAATTACCACGACTACCTTCGTAGTGAAATGTAGGCTGCAAAGTTCCATGACTGCCATTGTAGTGAAATGTAAAAATGAAATAAAAAAGACACAGTTCCTCCAACATGTCCAGGAAAAAGTGTTGTGGTCTCAACATGTGGCTCATTAGGTAGACATGGATCCAATGAACCCTCCTCCAATGTTGGTGCACCTGCTTCTGTCCTGGCTATAAAATTCCCCATTATCCTCCATCTCCCTCAGGAGTGAAGGATTATGGGGAGCAGGCAGGGAAGTGGAGCTGAGCCCAAGATCAGGTCAGCCATGATCTTATTAAATGGCGGAGCAGGCTCAAGGGGCCAAATGGCCTACTTCTGCTCCTATTTCTTATGTTTCTTATCTTATGACAAAGGAAATTCCAAAAGGAAACTCCAGCACATGATGAGGATCTGGGTTCCAGCCTAGTTTCCAGCTGTTCCCAGAGAAAAGGAGGAGTATGATTGAATGGCTGTGGATTTTTGAAGCCAAGTTAGTTTATCCTACAATATCATAGTGTGATGACATCCCGTAGTAACAAAGTAGCTTGGATTTAGTCTTGCAACCCCAGGGGAGTTGGGGCAGGAATCTATCTGCCACCTGAGCCTTGCTGAGACCCCTGGATCAGGGGTCATTAGTGATGCAAGAAAAGGTCCCGATGGGATCCTCACCAGCAAGTGAGTGCCCCAAGTAAATTCTAATGATGTTGTAGCCTTTCTACTGCTACAGTGCCTGAGGAGGCAACAGAAGTTAAAGGAGTCAGAAGAGCCCCGAAGATGCAACAGTTTTTAGATCCAAAGTCTAAAAAGGTAAGCATATGCAACCTAATGGGATAGATAGGTGTCCACTATGCTCCCTCTCTCCCATAAATGACACCACAAGGCCTTTGTCACTGCCGGAAAGATTACCAGGACCACCCTTCTGGCAGTCCCTGTGGACAATGGTGACGTGGGTGGAAGGGAGGGAAGTGGGTCAGCATTTTGGGCCTTATCTACCCACTGTAACACGCTGAGGATAGGGAAAGGAGCCTGTCAAAAATAATCTCCCTAAAGCAACTGCGGAAGTAAGTTTGAGACTTTTTTTTTGTGCAGCTGAAGTGATTAAAATTAAAAGTGATTAAAATCCAATATAACAGGAGTGTTCTGTGTATTAAAAATGACTTATTTGGAATTCAAAAATAAACCGTTCATTATAAGAACATAAGTAGGAGCAGAACTTGGCCATATGGTCCCTCGTGCCTGCTCCGCCATTCAATAAGATCATGGCTGAACTTTTACAGCAACTCCACTTTCCCGGCCTAGCCCCATATCCCTTGATTCCCTTAGTGCCCAAAAATCTATAATTCTCAGCCTTGAATATACTCAATGACTGAGCATCCACAGCCCTCTGGGGCAGAGAATTCCAAAGATTCACAATCCTCTGCATGAAGAAATTTCTCCTCATCTCAGTCCTAAATGGCCGAGCCCTTTTCCTGAGACTAGGTTTTCATGAGCTGCAAAGCCGCCCATTTGCCGCCCAAAGGACCACTGATGGCCGCCGAGAGACTGGGCGGTCCTTTGTCTGGAAGATTCCTCTAAAAGAGATGGCTGCCAAACAATGGCTTACACCGTCACTCTAGGCGGTAGCAGGCGGGAGCTCTCAATCTCGGCAGCAAATAAGCTTGCCACCCAAGTGCCGCTGAGGATGGAGTCGGGCCCAGGGAGGGTGGCAGACCTGAAAAATAAAAAACATTACCAAGAAAAAAAAACACCGGAACACATCCAGGGGACCCCATCCAGGTAAGTCGCTGTAAAACAATGTTTTTAAAGATGCTCACTAACCTTTTCTTGCAGGTCTTCATACCTACCGTCGGGGTTAGACCTGCCTCCATGCAGCGGTCCTTCCTTCCCCCTGCTGGGACCAACTCCCACCAACTCTCGTCCGCACCAATCTGGCGGGAGGTCACTTATGCGACTTGGTCGCTAGGGGACATCAGCGGGTGGTTCCCGGTGGTACTCCCCTCCCGCCCACTCCAGCCCAAGTGGAAAATGGTGAGGGGAGGAAAAGGGCAGCAAAACTCGGCAGCAGTCGGCTACACCAATATCAGGGCCTATGACTCCTAGTTATAGACACACAAGCCATATAGAAGAATAACTAATTAATTTCCTGGCCTTAACTGAAACTATGTTGTTAAGTTGCTATAACTACTGAAGTTGATATGAAATTGCATTTTTTTCTAGCTGACTTCTGTACTTTGTATTCTTGAGGCTTTAGCATGCAATCGTGGGCTTGGTTTTGGTTTTCACTGACATTGCTTGGAGTGCAGAAATGTGTAACAGCCATCCAACTTTTATTCAGTCCATTCTGATAAACAATAGATTTTACCATAAAGGTTGGACAAATAAAAAAGAATATAAATAGAAATACACAAGTGGGAAATAATCTTTTAATCTTTCCCACCGAGTGCAGTGGGTCCAGAATCTAAGGCAGAAAATTCACAACTTTCCAAAAAAACTAAAATACATTTCTCAGTTGCAGAAACAAGATGTACCGTTCCTACAATTATAGTAAGATCAGATTTTTAGAGGCTTCTTTTAAGAGTATGGACAAAACTAGCTGCGTCTACTGCACAATTACGGAATAAAGCAGTATATAAGTCAGTTATAATGAATAAATCAATAATTCATTATAACTGAATATTAAAACTTTAGGCTAGCTTTAATTACTGGTACTGAATCTGCCTAAGCAGGTGTAGATATAATTGGGCTGATTTTGCCTACCAGCAGTGGCAGGAAATGGGTGCACCCTTTCCTGCACGATTGTGATCTCCATGATTAATAAACCAGACAATAAGTGTGCATTCAACTTTAATACAAAAAATGGCAAAGCACAAACAAGCCTCCATGAATAACTCAAGCAAAGTAAATGCTCTTTGAATGTGACATGATCAATGACCAGATACAACCAAATCATCTTACTGTTTGTTAACACTATGCATTCCAGTGTTGCCAATTCGTGCCTTTCGATTGCCTATTTTAGTGCTGCGTCTAACAGTGCCCTGAGGGCCAGGACAGTGGGATAATGGGCTTCTGATGCTGGATTAAATGGAACTGAGGTGACTCTCAACTCACAACAGCTGGTTCCTGGCATGGTGTTATCTCTGGAGGGAGCTTCGGAACAGCCAGGCAAGATTCCGCGAGCATGATTCTGACAGGGAAGGCCCACACAAGTCCTGACTCTTGCGGCTGTTTGCGAGTCAGCATCATCAGGCACTTCGGGCTGGATTTTCGACTTTGCTCATTTTGGAGCGGTAATGGCGGCGGGGCGGTAAAGTTTGCGCTTGGGAACAGTTTGCGCCTCAGCCAGCAAAATCCGACAGCTGGGCCCTGAATGCGGGGTGGAGTGCTAAGAGAGGTGTTGCCAGCCTCGAAGCGCTCTAAGAGAGGCCTGGGGAAAGAAAAAAATGGGAAAAAAACTACCAAAAACATTCCCAATAAATAACTCACGCCACCACAACATAAATCACAATAAAATAAAAAATGATCACACTTACCTGAGGTCGACATTATTTACCTCACAGCAGCTGCTTCAGCTCAGATGCCCGTTTTCACAGGCGGTCCCAGCACGACGCTCTACGGAGCGCTATGGATCGGGCAGTAGCCAAAAATCGAGTCGGTGTCGCAAACAGGAGCATTGCATACCGGCTCGCCTCTTCCGGGTGGTAATGCTCCACGCCCCGGCTCAACCGGCCCCGAAAATCCGGGGCAAAAACAGGGGAGGCAACAAGCCGAAAATCCAGACCCACAGATTCAATCTTTGCTTCCATGGAGGTGGAGCTTCCTTGCAGCCTCTTATTTGGGGATCTATGCAGATTTCAATGAAACTGCCACTTGCTGTATCAGTTCCTACAGAGCAAACAATGCCTCCATGTGAGCCACATCTGTGAGTTGCTGCAAATCCCATCATCCCAGGGCACTAATGTGCCTCTCATCTCTCAAAAGACAAGTGTCATTTGACGCGAATACCCATGAAGTCTGGGTCCAGAACTCTGAAGTCCTTGGCCGCCTTCTGCTCAGGCTCTGAGAAAAAATGAACACATTTTTCTTTAGTCATTCATTCATGGGATGTGGGCGTCCCTGGCATGACCAACATTGATTGCCCATCCCTAATTGCCCTTGAGAAGGTGGTGGTGTGCCACTTCTTGAACTGCTTGGCACTCTTCTGGCTCAGCCATGATTTGTGCCTCAGTGGCTAATAATATTTTACAAATATCTTTGATACAATTTACTTGCCTGCATGTGCCCAAAGACGGAGGCCTGAGGATCACTAGAAATTGGCCTATATTCTCTAAAGTGCAGAAGAATGAGAAGTGATCTCATTGAAATATACAAAATTCTTACAGGGCTTGACAGGGTAAATGCAGGGAGGATGTTTCCTCTGGCTGGGGTGTCTAGAACCAGGGGTCACAGTCTCAGAATAAGGGGTCAGCCATTTAGGACTGAGATGAGGAGAAACTTCTTCACTCAGAGGGTGGTGAATCTTTGGAATTCTCTACCCCAGAGGGCTGTGGGGGCTCGGTCTTTGAGTATATTCAAGATAGAGATCGAGAGATTTTTGGATATTAAGGGAATCAAGGAATATGGGGATAGTGCAGGAAAGTGGAGTTGAGGTAGAAGATCAACCATGATCTTACTAAATAGCGGAGCCGTCTCGAGGGCCCGAATAATTTCCTCCTGCTACTAATTCTTGTGTTCTTATGTTCTTATCTACATGTTCTTATCTACATATGTGTCAGCACATGTTATACTTCCACAGGCAGCTTGACCGTGAGAAGACTTCAATTTCGGGAGAACTGCCTCATCGGCAGTAGCCCTCAGGTAAGTCCCGAGAGGGTGTGACAGGAGCTGTCAGGAGTAGATTTTACAAATCTTTTCGGTGGCAGCCACTGGCTGGAGTCCAGCAAGCCCGAGTAGAGCCTCCAAATTTCTGGAAGGCGTCCTTAAATTGGTGTTAGGCCCATTATCATAGGGAAGGGGCCTAATGCATGTTTTAGGCAGTAACACATCCTGGTTTTTGGTAGAATGTTTTTCAGGCGTCCTTGGGATTTTGCACCGCAATATTAGTACAGGATAATACGAATGCAATGGGGACCAATTAATATCCCTCTGCGCCTAAATGAAAAATTATAGGAATAATAATAGGAATCATCCAAATACACATGGAGACTGTGCATATGGTGGAACAACAGCCTACAGTGACATGCCACAAAGTAGTGCAGTGTCTCCTTCCCGTCCAACTTCCTGGTTTGTGTGACCACATTCTAGCTCCTGGATTTCAGCATCGAACTTGTTTATCACAGTAACTTGTGAAAACCTGATAAAAACAGTATGTGGAAGTTGGTCAATAATGCAAGTGGCCAATGGCTTTTGGCATGGGGCCTAAATTCCACATTTGCTTCAGCAGCAAGATCTTTCTGCTGTCACCAAAAATCACACCCAGAGAACAAATGCCTGAGTTGGTAGTTCCACAAAAGACTTTCCATAGAATACATAGGCTGAAACTACATCAAAGTACCAATCAAAGGTTAAAATGTGCTATTTAGTGGAGTATGTCCATCTTAATATGCTGAAGCCATTTGTGCACATGTAGAGACAGAATTTTGAGTTCTTTCTTATCATATCTTCAGAGAGAGTGTGCAGGTCAGACTGCAAATTAGGCCAAGACCTGGTTATGCCAGAATATCACCTCACCAAAAAAAGTTTCCTGGCTGACCTGTTGGGGGCAGAGCCTCTGCCAGTCTCATACAAGCCTATCAACACATCAAAAATCTTGGCGTTCCTCCAACTCTGGACTCTTCTGCTTCCTCGATTTCCATCATCCCACTATTGGCGGCTGTGCCTTCAGCTACCTAGGCCCTAAGCTCAGGAATTCCATTCCAAAATCTCTCTGCCTCTCTACCTCTCTCTCCTACCTCTTAGCTAGCCCAATATCTCTTTACGTGGCTCAGTGTTCAATTTTTTTCTCATAATGCTCCTGTGGAGTACCTTGGGATGTTTTACTACATTAAAGACCCTATATAAATGCAAGTTGCAGTTGCTAAAATTGGTACATGTACCTCAATTTGAGCAAATTTCTAAATTTGCGGATGACACCAAATTGGGAACGATAGTCAATACTGAGGAGGACTGCAACAAATTACAGAAGGACATTAATAAACTTGCAGAATTGACATATAATTGGCAAGTGAAGTTCAACACAAATAAATGTGAGGTATTACATTTTGGTAGGAAGAATAGGGAGGTAATTTATTACTTGGAGGGTGAGAGTCCAGGTAGGGCAGAGGAACAAAGAGATCTTGGAGTACAAATACACAAATCGTTAAAAGTTGCGACACAGGTTAGCAAGGCCATAAAGAAAGCAAACCAAGCATTAAGGTTTATTTATAGAGACATAGAATTGAAAAGTAGGAAAGTTATGCTAAACCTGTAAAGAACCTTGGTCAGACCACACTTAAGACTGGATTTTCGGCTCATTTGTGCCCCATTTAGCGCCTCGCCAGGGTGCAGAAATGATTTTTGGGACGTGAAATGAGGCGCACAAGATTTTGCGGCCGGGCGGAATTTTCACCAATGGTTTTGCGGCGGTGCTAAAATTTAACACCACGGATTGTTTTGACCATTTGGATGTCATAAATCGTCGTGCATCGCTGCGTTAGCGCCCTGGGCGGAACTTGAAAGCATTTCGCCCGATTTAGCGTCTGCCCGAGAACATGCCCAGAAAAAACAATCGTAACCCGGGCGCACCAGGCGCTAACGGCGCCATGTTCAAAGCGAAGCAGAAAGTCACAGTTGTGAGTGATTAAAATAATGCTGCTTTACTGAATACTTTTGATTGTGAAGTTTATGTGAGTTTCTAGTTTGTTTTAAAAGATATTTAAGGACTTTGTAAAAGATGGGGGCCAGTAATCCTGGCTGTTATATTCATATGGATCCGAGCTGGAAGAAGGCTTATTGATGATCATTTGCAACTTAATCGAAGAGGTCACAGACATATAGGGAGGAGGCCTTACCACCCACGAGTTTAAGGGAACATTGCTCATACCTGCAGCTCTCTGAGGCACAATGCGTTAGAAGGCTACGCTTCCGAAAAGAGGTGGTCACAGAAATATGCCAACTCCTACAGACAGATCTACCGCCTACCAGCGGCAACAGGACTGCACTGCCTGTCGAGGTGAAGGTGACTGTGGCACTTGCATTCTATGCTTCTGGCTCCGTTCAGGCATTAGTAGGGGACATATGCTCCATCTTGCAATATGCTACACATTGCTGCATTTGCCATGTGACTAATGCACTGTATGCTCACAGAATGGACTTCATAAACTTCCCAATGACCAAGGAGACCCAAAATGAGAGAGCTGTAGGTTTTGGATGATTTTTTGGCTTCCCCAAGGTTCAGGCTGCCATTGATTGTATGCACATCGCCCTGCAAGCAACTTTACAGAACGCAGAAGTTTTCTGAATCCGAAAGGTGTTCCACCCCATGAATGTACAGATCGTCTGTGACCATATTCAGCGCATCATGGCAGCCAATGCCCAATATCCAGCGAGCATCCCTGATGCTTTCATCTTGCGTGAGAGCCATGTCTCACGTATAGAAACATAGAAACATAGAAACATAGAAAATAGGTGCAGGAGTAGGCCTTTCGGCCCTTCGAGCCTGCACCATTCCTGATGGATGATCATTCCCTCAGTACCCCTTTCCTGCTTTCTCGCCATATCCCTTGATCCCCTTAGCCATAAGGGCCAAATCTAACTCCCTCTTGAATATATCACATGAACTGGCATCAACAACCCTCTGCGGCAGGGAATTCCACAAGTTAACAACTTTCAGAGTGAAGAAGTTTCTCCTCATTTCAGTCCTAAATGGCCTACCCTTTATCCTAAGACTGTGTCCCCTGGTCCTGGACTTCCCCAACATCAGGAACATTCTACCTGCATCTAACCTGTCCCGTCCCATCAGAATCTTATATGTTTCTATGAGATTCCCTCTCATCCTTCTAAACTCCAATAGATAAAGGCCCAGTTGATCAAGTCTCTCCTCATATGTCAGTCCTGCCATCCCGGGAATCAGTCTGGTGAACCTTCGCTGCACTCCCTCAATAGCAAGAACATCCTCCCTCAGATTAGGAGACCAAAACTGAACACAACATTCCAGGTGAGGCCTCACCAAGACCCTGTACAACTGCAGTAAGACCTCCCTGCTCCTATACTCAAATCCCCTAGCTATGAAGGCCAACATACCATTTGCCTTCTTCACCGCCTGCTGTACCTGTATGCCAACTTTCAAAGACTGATGAACCATGACACCCAGGTCTCGATGCACCTCCCCTTTTCCTAATCTGCCACCATTCAGACAATATTGTCTTCGCGTTTTTGCTCCCAAAGTGGATAACCTCACATTTATCCACATTATACTGCATCTGCCATGCATTTGACCACTCACCTAACCTGTCCAAGTCACCCTGCAGCCTCCTAGCGTCCCCCTCACAGCTCATACCGCCACCCAGTTTAGTGTCATCTGCAAACTTGGAGATATTACACTCATTTCCTTCATCTAAATCATTGATGTATATTGTAAATAGCTGGGGTCCCAGCACTGAGCCCTGCAGCACTCCACTAGTCACTGCCTGCCATTTTGAAAAGTACCCGTTTATCCCGGCTCTCTGTTTCCTGTCTGCCAACCAGTTCTCTATCCACGTCAGTACATTACCCCCAATCCCATGTGCTTTGATTTTGCACAACAATCTCTTATGTGGGACCTTGTCAAAAGCCTTTTGAAAGTCCAAGAACCACATCCACTGGTTCTCCCTTGTCCACTCTAGTAGTTACAGCCTCAAAAAATTCTAGAAGATTTGTCAAGAATGATTTCCCCTTCATTAATCCATGCTGACTTGGACCGATCCTGTCACTGCTTTCCAAATGCGCTGCTATTTCATCCTTAATAATTGATTCCAACATTTTCCCCACCGCTTTTTCTCTCCTTCCCTTTTTAAAAAGTGGTGTTACATTAGCTACCTTCCAGTCCATAGGAACTGATCCAGAGTCGATAGACTGTTGGAAAATGATCACTAATGCATCCACTATTTCTAGGGCCACTTCCTTAAGTACTCTGGGATGCAGACTAAGAGGCCCCGGGGATTTATTGGCCTTCAATCCCATCAATTTCCCTAACAATTTCCCGCCTAAAAAGGATATCATTCAGTTCCTCCTTCTCACTAGATCCTCGGTCCCATAGTACTTCCAGAAATTTATTTGTGTCTTCCTTCGTGAAGACAGAACCAAAGTATTTGTTCAATTGGTCTGCCATTTCTTTATTCCCCATTATAAATTCACCTGAATCCTTATGCAAGGGTCCTACATTTGTCTTCACTAATCTTTTTCTCTTCGCATATTAAAGAAGCTTTTGCAGTCAGTTTTTATGTTCCAAGCAAACTTCTTCGTGTACTCTATTTTCCCCCTCCTAATTTGACCTCCTCTGTTGAATCCTAAATTTCTCCCAATCCTCAGGTTTGCTGCTTTTTCTGCCTAATTTATATGCCACTTCCTTGGATTTAACACTATCCTTAATTTCCCTTGTTAGCCACGGTTGAGCCACCTTCCCCATTTTATTTTTACTCCAGACAGGGATATACAATTGCATGTTCCAGCGTCAACCACAAGGCCAGAGCTGGATGCTCGGGGGCAAAGGTTACGGCCTTGCCACCTGACTCATGACCCCCCCTCCAGAACCCACAGACAGAAACTGAGCATCACTATAATGAGAGCCATGCAGCCACACGTAACATCATCAAACAGACAATTGGAGTGCTCAAGCAACGCTTCCGATGCCTGGCCCACTCTGGAGGCTGCCTACAATACTCCCCTCAGCAGGTCTCTGAGTTCATTGTGGTGTACTGCATGCTACACAATTTAGCCATCATGAGGGGACAGGAATTGCCAATGGGGATTGCAAGACCACCTCAGGAGAGAGGGGGGAGGAGGAGGAGGAAGACGAGGAAGAGGATCCTGGCGAGGATCCCATGCCACCACCACCCCCACCACAACCACAGGTGAGGCATCATGGAGATTTCGCTGCTGCAAAAGCCTTACGTCGGCAGCTCATAACTGAACGCTTTGCCTGAAGAGTGAACGGCACGTTTGACCGTTGCCCGGCCACTCCATCCCACCATGTTGACTATTCCCTCTCTTATTCTGCAAATGAGACACTACACAGGAGTGGTTAAGGTGAACAAAAGAATGTATTAAACATTGTCACCTTGTAAACTTTGTAATGTAATCTTCATTGTGAAACTTTAATAAAATAACATAAAATAATTAGCTGCATCCAGCAATGTGATCATTGAACAACATTATCAAAAACATAATCCAGAACATAATAACTGTTATGTATGCATGTTCATATAAGTACTGTAACACTAAACCATTCAATGTACCTTCACCCTGTATACACCATACCTGTACACCAGAGGGTGCTGCTGCTGGAAACCTAAGGGTCACTTGTCACTGCAGGTAACCCGGTATAAAAGGGAGCTCACCTCTTGGTGTCCTCACTCTCGGAGCTGCAATAAAGGTCTGAGGTCATTACAGTTCAAGCACTACAACCTTTCCTCGTGGAGTCATTACTAGAGAGTGCTTGCATACACAATAATAACAGTGTAACATTAAACATACGATGCATCCAGCATCAACAACATAATGCAGCAACCCCTGCCCCACTATTTTTTACCACTGGCTTTTGCCCCCCTTCCGTTTATCACCCTCCTTTGCTTGCTGCTCCTAACTAAAGTGGCACCAAGATGGTGTGCAGCAAGGTTGCCAGAGTGCTGCTGTGTTGGGGGGCAGCACACACTGCAACACGTGTGCGCACTGGGATCATGCAGCAGAGCTGGTCTCCAGTTGTCCTTGCCACTGGACCAAGATCTTGCTCTGTCAAGCCCATGTACAACGGCCACCACACATTAAAAAAATTCACGCACAGGCATCTTCCACCCTTCAACATGTAATTCGGGACCTGGAATATTACTTCCTTCATTGACACACCTGTGAACTCATCCCTTTTTGGCATGGAAGCAAGTCATCCTCAATACGAGGGACCGCCTAAGAATAAGAAGACACAATGGAGACGTCATCTCGGGACGCACTGGAGCAGCTCGTGGCATGGAAGGCCCGGCTTCTGACTGGCTAGCCTCTTCATCGGTGTCGCCAGTCACAGGTGTTTTTGGTTTGGGTGTGACAGTGGGTAATGCGAAGAGTATGGCGGGAGGGTTTATGAACTGCATCACCTGCCAAGCTGAAGCAGAGCTTGTGCCTGTGATGAACCATATTCTGCAAAAGTTCACGCCACACTCTCTGGGACTCCAGTGTCACTGCTGGAGGCTACCAAACATGTGTGGGCATTGATGGCCTCGCAGGTATTATGGCTCGCACTGGCAATCTGTGACCCTACCTCCGTAAGGGTCGCTTTGAGACTGTCGATGCTCGTGGGAATCCCACCCAAGACACCAAGGAGCTGGCTGCTGACCTGGATCCTCTCCCTGGACATTCCCACCATCTCCATTTCCACGTCTGCCTGTCTGTCAGCAGACCAACTTTGCCGACTCACCCTCCGGAGAGATGGCATACAGGATTTGACCCCAGAACTGCATTGCTGAACGGCACTGGTTCCAGGAGCTACGGAGTCGTCAAACCCCAAGAAAGTGATGTTGTTGTCCTCAGAGGAGGTGAGTGCGGGTGGTAGAACAGGGGTAGAACAGCTGCGCCGAGTCAGATGATCAGTAACCTCATCCTCTTCTTCCTCCTCCTCCTCCAGATGATGTCCTGGCATGGAATGTTCGCTTGAGGGATGCGGCGCCTGTGACTGGTCATCTGGAAGTAGAAAGCAACAGACAAGTGGTTAACAGCAGGGGAGGGGCAGGGTGACATGAGGAAGGTCGCATAGCACAGGCTCATTTGAAGGACCGCCGCTACTCCATTATATGTAGTCCACAGACACTACATGACATTGTTCCAACCTAGCCCAGGGAGTGTGCAGGACATTGCTCCAAGCCTAGTCATATAAACATAGAAACATAGAAAATAGGTGCAGGAATAGTTCATTCAGCCCTTCGAGCCTGCACCGCCATTCAATGAGTTCATGGCTGAACATGCAACTTCAGTACCCCATTCCTGCTTACTCGCCATACCCCTTGATCCCCCTAGTAGTAAGGACTACATCTCCTTTTTGAATATATTTAGTGAATTGGCCTCAACAACTTTCTGTGGTAGAGAATGCCACAGGTTCACCACTCTCTGGGTGAAGAAGTTTCTCCTCATCTTGGTCCTAAATGGCTTATCACTTATCCTTAGACTGTGACCCCTGATTCTGGATTTCCCCAACATTGGGAACATTCTTCCTGCATCTAACCTGTCTAAACCCGTCAGAATTTTAAACGTTTCTATGAGGTCCCCTCTCATTCTTCTGAACTCCAGTGAATACAAGCCCAATTGATCCAGCTTTCTTGATAGGTCAGTCCCGCCATCCCGGGAATCAGTCTGGTGAACCTTCGCTGCACTCCCTCAATAGCAAGAATGTCCTTCCTCAAGTTAGGAGACCAAAACTGTACACAATATTCCAGGTGTGGCCTCACCAAGGCGCTGTACAACTGTAGTAACACCTCCCTGCCCCTGTACTCAAATCCCTTCGCTATGAAGGCCAACATGCCATTTGCTTTCTTAACTGCCTGCTGTACTTGCATGCCAACCTTCAATGACTGATGTACCATGACACCCAGGTCTCGTTGCACCTCCCCTTTTCCTAATCTGTCACCATTCAGATAATAGTCTGTCTCTCTGTTTTTACCACCAAAGTGGATAACCTCACATTTATCCACATTATACTTCATCTGCCATGCAGTTGCCCACTCACCTAACCTATCCAAGTCACTCTGCAGCCTCATAGCATCCTCCTCGCAGCTCACACAGCCACCCAACTTAGTGTCATCCGCGAATTTGGAGATACTACATTTAATCACCTTGTCTAAATCATTAATGTACAATGTAAACAGCTGGGGCCCCAGCACAGAACCTTGCGGTACCCCACTAGTCACTGCCTGCCATTCTGAAAAGTACCCATTTACTCCTACTCTTTGCTTCCTGTCTGCCAACCAGTTCTCAATCCACGTCAGCACACTAACCCCAATCCCACGTGCATTAACTTTGCACATTAATGTCTTGTGTGGGACATTGTCGAAAGCCTTCTGAAAGTCCAAATACACCACATCAACTGGTTCCCCCTTGTCCACTCTACTGGAAACATCCTCAAAAAATTCCAGAAGATTTGTCAAGCATGATTTCCCTTTCACAAATCCATGCTGACTTGGACCTATCATGTCACCTCTTTCCAAATGCGCTGCTATGACATCCTTAATAATTGATTCCATCATTTTACCCACTACCGATGTCAGGCTGATCGGTCTATAATTCCTTGTTTTCTCTCTCCCTCCTTTTTTAAAAAGTGGGGTTACATTGGCTACCCTCCACTCCATAGGAACTGATCCAGAGTCTATGGAATGTTGGAAAATGACTGTCAATGCATCCGCTATTTCCAAGGCCACCTCCTTAAGTACTCTGGGATGCAGACCATCAGGCCCTGGGGATTTATCTGCCTTCAATCCCATAAATTTCCCCAACACAATTTTCCAACTAATAAGGATTTCCATCAGTTCCTCCTTGTTACTAGACCACAGACACTGCATGACATTGCCCCAACCCAGCCCAGGGAGTGTGCAGGACATTGCCCCAAGCCTAGTCCATCGACACTGCATGACATTGCCCCAACCCAGCCCAGGGAGTGTGCTGGAGTTACCCTCAGTGTCGGAGCGGGGGTGAGCACTTTCATAGGCAGCTGCCCAACCTTAGACGCCGATGAGGTCTGCCACTTTGTCCTCGATGTCAGTGAGTGGCAGGATCTGAGGCGGACCGCCGCCTGTCTGCACCTGCTCCCAGCGATTGTGTGACTTCTTGGCCTGCAAAGATGAAAATAGGAATGGTTATAAGTGGGTCCATCTGCTCTTATGGCACAGAGAGCCACCAAAGCACTTATACCATACTGTCGGAATGTAATACAGTCCTCTGTTTAATGATCTTGGACGTTGCATGTGGTTCATCAGGAGAACATCGGAATGCAGAGCCATCTTATGAGGTCTCAGAAAGCAATCTTAATAATGCGTAAAGATAATTCATGGCAAATAGGGTGCCAAGCTAAGACTACCTATGCGTCATGCATTTTAGGAGGCAACCCACAGAGTGCTGAGAGACACAAACAGCATGAGAACTCCCACAGAGTGCTGAGAGGCACCAAAAGCATGTGTGTCAGATTTATAATTGAGGTAATGAAGGAGTGCATGAATTATAATTGTACTCACTCTAACGACCCTTGAAAGATCATTAAACTTCTTTCGGCACTGTGTGCCAGTCCTGATCACAGTGTCTGAGGCAGAGACCTCCTCAGCGATTTCCCTCCAAATCCTTTTAAAAATGTATGTCAGTGGTCTAAATCCACCCCTACGATACAACTCCTGTCATCTTCTCGCCACAACCCCCACTAGAGCTTCATTAGCCTCGTGGCTGAATCGCCTGGCGCGCTATCTAGATTCGTCATCCTCCATCATCAAAATCCAATTGTAAAATGGCTGATTCAGCCCCGGGTGTACTGCGCATGCACATGGCCATGCCCTGCATTAGCGTTTGCGACCAGACAGCAGATCAGAAGTCCAGAAAGAAAAAACAATTGCGCATGTGCAGAACGGCCGATTTTTTTAGTGCCGGAACTTACGGCTCTGGCGCACAAATGTTGTGGTGTAACGCTGAAGTTAATGCTAATACTCCTCATGAATTTTCACTTGGCAAAAGTTGCTCGCTCTGACGCTAACGTTAACCCGGCGCTAAATTTTTGAATCTGCCATGAATTGCGCCTGGAAATGGGCGGAAATGCAAAAAGCTGAAAATCCAGCCCTTTGAATATTGCATACAGTTCTAGTCGCCAAAAAGGATTCAGAGGCACTGGAGTGGGTGCAGAGAAGATTTACAAGGATGATACCGGAAATGTGAGTGTATACGTATAAGGAAAGCATGAGAGGAGCAGCCCAGCGGGGAGTACAAAAGAACGTGAAAAGCCGGAGTTCATACAGCACGAGAGAAGCCGCCCAGTGGGAACACAAAAGAGCCAGCCCAACCAGCACCAACTGTCCTGGGAGGATAAGAAGTAAAATGAATCAAAGTGTGATGTCACAGGAAAGCAGGGAAGTGATTGGTCGTCAGTTTTTCTCTCTTTTCTTTGGCATTGGTTTAAATTAAGAGCTGGGATTAAAACTAAACGTTCAAAACTTAAAAATTGAAATAATAAAATATATAAGAGATGTGTTACTGTTGCTGCATGCGGGACACCATTGAGGTCTACAGTGGCCACATCTACAGTAAATGTTGGCTGCTCGAGGAACTTTGGATCCGTGTTGATGAGCTGGAGTCCGAGCTTCAAACACTGTGACACATCAGGGAGAAGGAGAGTTACCTGTGTTCCAGGAGGCAGTCACAGCCCTTAGGTTAAATAATTCAAATTTGGTCCGTGGTCAGGGGCAGGAGGGTGTGACTACGAGCGAGGCAGGTATGGGGACCCAGGAGGTAGAGATGGTTGAGCCTCAGCGCTTGTCCAACAGATACGAGGCTCTTACTTCTTGTGTGGACGAAGCAGGGACTGTGGAGAGGATGAGCAAACTGAGCACAGCACCGTGGTACAGGGGGCTGTTCAAATGGGGAGAGTAAAAAGAAATGTTGATGTGGTAGGGGACAGTATAGTTAGAGGGAGAGATATTGTTCTCTGCAGCCAAGAGCGTGAGTCCCGAAGGCTGTGTTGCCTGCCCGGTGCCAGGGTTAAGGGCAACTCCTCTGAGCTGGAGAGGAACTTGGAGTGGGAGGGGGTAGATCCACGTGGTCCATGTAGGTACCAATGACATGGATAGAACAAAGAAAGAGGTTCTGCTGAGGGAGTATGAGCAGCGAGGGGCTAAATTAAAAAGCAGAGCCACAAAGGTAATAATCTCTGGATTACTACCTGAGCCACGAGTAAATTTGCATAGGGTAAATAAGATCAGAGAGTTAAACACATGGCTCAAAGACTGGTGTGGGGGAAATTAGTTTTGATTCATGGGACACTGGCACCAGTACTGGGGTAAGAAGAAGCTGTTCCATTGGAACGGGCTTCACTTGAACCATGCTGGAACTAGTGTCCTGGCGAATCGAATAACTACAGCTGTAGAGAGTGTTATATATGTAAACTTATATTTACTCTGTACAGCCACCAGAGGGCTCATCCCCTGGAGTCCCAAGGGATCCCATAATCCCTTGCGAACACAGGTATTTAAGGAGGCTTCACAGGTTGGAGAGGCACTCTGGAGACCTGCAATAAAAGACTAAGGTCACACTTTACTTTGAGCTCACAGTGTTCAGTCTGACTCTTTCTCTATACACTACAATTGGCGACAAGATACGGATAGCGAACCCAAAGATGCAGAGAACAGTGGGCATCTTGGAGAAATTCTCGGAGGGAGATGATTGGGAAACTTTTGTGGAACGACTCAACCAATACTTCGTGGCCAACGAGCTACATATGGAAGAGAGCACTGCCAAATGAAGGGCAATCCTCCTCACCGTCTGTGGGGCACCAACGTATGGCCTCATGAAGAATCTGCTCGCTCCAGCGAAACACACGGAGAAATCATACAACAATTTGTGCATACTGGTCCGAGAGCATTTGAACCTGAAGGAAGGCGTTCTGATGGCGGTTCTACACCTACAAAAGGTCTGAAGGCCAGGAAGTGGCGAGTTATATTTCCTTGCAGGACATTGTGAATTTGAAGGACATTTGGAGCACATGCTCAGAGACTTTTTCATACTTGGCATTGACCACGTAACTATACTTCGCAAACTTTTCACTGTAGAGACCCCAACCTTGAGTAAGGCCATAGCGATAGCCCAGGCGTTCATTGCCACCAGTGACAATACAAAGCAAATCTCTCAGCACACAAGTGCTGCTACAAGTACTGTGAACAAAGTGATGTTGTTTTCAAAGCGTAACATACAGGGCAGGTCACACATAGCTGCAGCTACAAGTCCGCAGATGTCTTAGAGTCCACCATCAAGGTGAGTGCAAGGCAATTAACACCTTGCCACTGCGGGGGTGATCATCGTTTCCATTCATGCCCATTCAAAAAGTACGTTAGCAAAGGCTGTGGAACAATGGGACACCTCCAACGAGTGTGCAGGCAAGCTGCAAAGCCCTGTTAAACCTGCAAACCACCATGTTGCAGAGAAGGACAGATCCACGGAGGATCACGACGAACCAGAGCCTCAGATCGAGGAGGCAGAAGTACATGGGGTTCACACATTCACCACGAATTGTCCCCCGATAATGCTGAATGTTGAACTAAATGGACACCTGGTGACAATGGAGCTGGACACGGGCGCGAGCCAGTCCATCATGGGCAAAAAGACTTTTGAAAGTTTGTGGTGCAACAATGTCTCAAGGCCAATCTTAACTCCAGTTCGCACAAAACTAAGAATTTACACGAAAGAACTGATTCCTGTAATCAGCAGTGCTACCATAAAGGTATCCTACGATGGAGCGGTGCACAAGCTACCACTCTGGGTGGTACCGGGCGATGGTCCCACACTGCTCGGCAGGAGCTGGCTGGGAAAGATACGCTGGAACTGGGGCGATGTCCGAGCGGTATCGCCTGCTGACGACACTTCGTGTGCCCAGGTCTTAACAAGTTTTCTTCGCTATTCGAACCAGGCATCGGGAAATTCCAAGGAGCAAAAGTGCAGATCCATCTAATTCCGCGGGCGTGACCCATCCATCACAAGTCGAGAGCAGTAACTTACATGATGAGAGAAAGGGTAGAGATCGAGCTCGACCAGCTGTAAAGAGAGGACATCATTTCCCTGATCGAGTTCAACGAGTGGGCCAGTTCTATCATCCCAGTCCTGAAGTGAGACGGCATCTTCAGAATCTGTGGCGATTACAAAGTAACTGTCAATCGTTTCTCCCTGCAGGACCAATACCCACTACCAAAGGCCGATGACCTCTTTGCAACGCTGGCGAGAGGAAAGATGTTCATTAAGCTGGATCTGACTTCAGCCTTTATGACGCAGGAACTGGAGGAATTATCGAAGCCCCTCACCTCATCAACACACACAAAGGTCTTTTTGTTTATAATAGATGCCCATTTGGAATCCGATCGGCGGTGGCGATATTCCAGAGAAACATGGAAAGCTTACTGAAGTCGGTCCCGCACACCGTAGTCTTCTAGGACGACATCTAGGTCACAGGTCGGAACACAGTCGAACACCTGCAGAACCTGGAGGAGGTTCTTAGTCGACTCAACCACGTGGGGCTCAGGTTAAAATGCTCGAAGTGCATTTTTCTGGTGCCTGAAGTGGAGTTCCTGGGAAGGAGGATAGCGGTGGATGGCATCAGGCCCACCAACACGAAGATGGAGGCAATTGAGAACGCACCGAGGCCACAGAATGTGATGGAGCTGCGGTCATTTCTCAGACTCCTGAACTACTTTGGTAACTTCTTACCGGGTCTCAGCACACTGTTAGAACCACTGCATGTCTTATTATGAAAAGGGAATGAATGGGTTTGGGGCAAAAGCCAAGAAAATGTCTTTGTAAAAGCTAGAAAATTGTTCTGCTCAAACAAATTGCTTGTGTTGTATGATCCATGTAAGAGTTTGGTACTAGCATGTGATGCGTCGTCATATGGCGTCGGGTGTGTATTGCAACAAGCTAATGATTTCGGGAAACTGCAACTGGTTGCTAATGCATCCAGGAGTCTGTCTAAGGCTGAGCGAGCCTACAGCATGATTGAGAAAGAAGCATTAGCGTGTGTTTATGGGGTAAAGAAAATGCATCAGTACCTGTTTGGATTAAATTCGAATTGGAAACTGACCATAAGTCACGTATATCCCTGTTCTCCAAGAGTAAAGGAATAATTACTAATGCATCGGCCCACATCCAGAGATGGGCGCTCACGTTGTCCGCATACAACTATGCCATCCGCCACAGGCCAGGCACAGAAAACTGCGCCGGTGCTCTCAGTAGGCTGCCATTGCCCAACACGGGGTTGGAAATGGTGCAGCCCACAGATCTAGCCATGGTTATGGAAGCATTTGAGAGTCAACAATCACCCGTCACTGCCCGGCAGATCAATACCTGGACAAGCCACGACCCCTTATTATCTCTAGTCAAAAGCTGTGTGCTTCACAGGAGCTGGTCCAGGTTCCCAATGGAAATGCAGGAAGAGAGAAAGCCGTTCCAGCGGCGCAAAGGTGAAATGTCTATACAGGCAGACTGCCTTCTGTGGGGCAATCAAGTAGTGGTCCCCAAGAAGGGCAGGGACACCTTCATCAATGACCTCCACAGTACCCACCCAGGCATCGTCTTGATGAAAGTGATAGCCAGATCCCACGTGTGGTGGCCCAGTACCATCAAGCAAGGTTTGAAGATGGTAACTGAAGGCTCACTGCAGACTCACCTATCCCGAGTCCTGCTTAGCTACTGCACGAGACCCCACTTACTCACTGGGATCCCACCTGCTGAACTGCTCATGAAAAGAACACTTAAGACAAGGCTCTCGTTAGTTCACTCTGATCTACATGAACAGGTAGAGAGCAGACGGCTTCAACAAAGTGCATACCATGATAGCGCAAATGTGTCACACGAGATTGAAATCAATGATCCTGTATTTGTATTAAATTATGGACAAGGTCTCAAGTGGCTTCCCGGCACTGTCATGGCCAAAGAGGGGAGCAGGGTGTTTCGGGTCAAACTTTCAAATGGACTCATTCACCGGAAACACTTGGACCAAATCAAACTCAGAGTCATGGACTATCCTGAGCAACCCATCTTGGACCCTACCTTTTTTGATCCCCAACATACACACCAGTGGCAACCAGCACCACGGTTGACCACGAAGCAGAACCCATCATCCATAGCAGCCCAGCAGGACCCAACACACCAGGAGGCCCAGCAAGGCCAGCTGCGCAGCAGCCCAGCGAGGGCACAACAAATGATTCAACAACACCAGCTTTCACACCGAGATGATCAACCAGGGCAAGAAGGGCCCCAGATCAACTCACATTGTTAATACTTACACTACTGACTTTAGGGGGAGTGTTGTTATATATGTATACATGTATTTACTCTGTACAACCACCAGAGGCCTCATCCCCTGGAGTCCCAATGGATCCCATAATCCCTTGGGAGCACAGGTATTTAAGGAGGCTTCACAGGTTGGAGAGGCACTCTGGAGACCTGCAATAAAAGACTACGTCACACTTTACTTTGAGCTCACAGTGTTCAGTCTGACTCTTTCTCCATACACTACAGAGAAAGTTTTAAACTAAATAGTGGGAGGGAGGGTTCTGGTGAGTGTAAATTTAACAAGTCAAGGAGAAAGTAGAAGGCAATAGAGCAGGGTAGCGATGGGAGAAATGATAACCAGAGTGTGACAGGAAGGGATAGAATGTATAAAAATAAGAGTGTATCAGAAGGTGGGATCAAAGCAGGAAAAAATGGTAAAAAGACTAAAGTAAAAGTTCTTTATCGGATTGCCCGCAGCATTACTAACAAGACAGATGAGTTGATGGCACAAATAGATATAAATGGGTATGATCTGATAGCCACTACAGACACGTGGTTGCAAGGTGACCAAGGCTGGGAACTGAATATTCAGGGGTGTTTGATAATTCGGAAGGATAGACAGAAAGGAAAAGGAGCTGGGGTAGCTCTGTTAATAAAGGACGAGATCAGTGCAGGAGTGAGAAATGATATTGGCTCAGAAGATCAAGATATAGAATCAGTTTGGGTGGAGATAAGAAATAATAAGGGGAAGAAATCACTGGTGGGTGTAGTCTATAGACCCCCTAACAGTAGCTATACTGTTGGACAAAGTATAAATCAAGAAGTAATGGAGGTTTGTAAGAAAGGTACAGCAATGGGACAGGATTAACAAATGATCTCATAGTAAAGGATCCTCTAGGAAAGAGTGATCACAGCTGTTTTGGATCGATAATAATAGACCCAGGTTCGGGATCTGGATGAATGTTAAATAAGTGACAAGACAAATAAAGTAAAGATAAAACACCGTTTACTGAGAGAAAAGAAACATAATACAGTTTATGAAGAAAAGAGAAGTATGATAAGATGCAACAAAGCTCACAGCCTTCGGCCCGTCAGGAACTCCACAACGACGGCTGGTCAGGAGCCTTGGGGGTCCCAGCACCGCTCGCGAATCACGGTCCAAGGTGAAGTTCAAAGAGCTACTGGACAGTTCTGTTCCTTTATACTATTGAACAAACATGGGTGCATGTGGCTTATGGCCAACTCCTAATCTGTAAGGCCCCAGCTATTCTTCCACAAAGCATGAGACCTCGAGGCGCCGATCATGCCATAAACAAGATGGTGTGCGCATCAAGGTCTCTCTCTCTCTCTCTGCATCAACAACATTCCACGAGGCATGAAGCAGAAACACACTGTAAATGTCGGAATATCATAATTAACCCTATGTGATTAACCCTATACAATACAATCCACCCTTGATATTTAGACATTCTAAGTAATATAATCGAGTTGAAGGCGTAATGCATCAGTTACACGTTGAATATGCACAAGCAACGTCCACAATCTACACCAAAGAATACATACAAGCAGTAATATCAGTAATAACGTGACGAGTAAAACAACGATAGGATGTATTAACAGCTTCAAAGCGGCGGATGTTTTTGGGGACCATCCGTAAAAAATGTCCCACCAATGGTGTACTGTAAGGTCAGTGAGCGTTGTCGCAACTCTGACCAAGGCGCCTTCACTGTAACTCATAGCAACTTGCAGAGAACTTGCTCAATTCGTCAGTGACCTTTTGGTTATCTTTTAGAAATTGAGCTAAACGAGTTAGGTCTACAGTGGGAGGAAGGTTAGTAATGCCTAGGACGGTGTGATGGTGCACAACATTTTTCCATCGTCCCAATCGATATGACCTATTAGAATGAAGGTCATATATGGTATACACATCTTTAAAGCAAGTATTTAGAGGAGGATCTTTATGGGCGCCATCAAGGTAAATAGGATAGACACTAGTAATACAAACATGATTCTGTCCGATTTCATGTAAAATTGCATCATTGTATGGTACAAGTGTCCAAATATATGTTCCCGCTGTATGCTGTAGGGAGCATGGTTCAAACACAGGTGTGTGCAAAGGACACACCATACCGAAAGGCCATATTTGACAATCTTGAGCTTGGTGAGTTCTATTGCTAGCATCAATCCATCCACCCTTGAACTTGGGTACCCACAAATTTTGCCCATACAGGTGGGGAAGCACTATAAACTTGCACCAAATGTTGGTTTTTGTGATATTGACTATTCTCATAGTAAAGTTACACCCCTGGTCATCACAATGTGTATGTTGCATATCAGGTTTTACCCCTGGATTTCTATTGCCGATGTGGAATATTTTGCTCCAACTATTTGCATGCCTTGACATGGCAATACATTCTAACTCGGCCCTTAATAGTTGCTGGGTTACTTCTTCAAACATGCATTGTGTGTGATGACCTAATTCTTGTTGTCACCCGGTGACACTCCCTATCTCTTGAGTAGTTTTATCTATGTGTTCCCACCGCATTACGTCCAACAGCCAACTAGAAAACATCTGTCCTGTGAGACCTCTGTCCCATGCATTTCGCAATCGAATTGCATCTCCAGTGAGTCACCCTACCTTTTGTATTTTGTGTTGTAAGGTCTCGATATCCATAGAGTTTAATGCTCCTATTCCTATTCCTATGCCTCCAAATATTGTGGCTAATATATCACGCCTTTGTCTCACTGACGTTTTCAGATTTGCTTTAATTGTTGTTATATTATAAGTGTCAGACGGCTTGTCCGCATACCGGACTTGTAGTGTGAGATTTAATATGGGTGGGGATGTAAGCACAGGTGTACATGTAGAGTGTAGTCGTTGCAAATGATCCATGGAATGCTTAACTACACGCATTGACCAAAAGTGGCCCATAATCCCCCTACCAGTGATTACGGAGGCATTTGTACATTCATACCATAGAGACATAGAAACATAGAAAATAGGTGCAGGAGTAGGCCATTCGGCCCTTCTAGCCTGCACCGCCATTCAATGAGTTCATGGCTGAACATGCAACTTCAGTACCCCATTCTTGCTTTCTCACCATACCCCTTGATTCCCCTAGTAGTAAGGACTTCATCTAACTCCTTTTTGAATATATTTAGTGAATTGGCCTCAACAACTTTCTGTGGTAGAGAATTCCACAGGTTCACCACTCTCTGGGTGAAGAAATTCCTCCTCATCTCAGTCCTAAATGGCTTCCCCCTTATCCTTAGACTGTGTCCCCTGGTTCTGGACTTCCCCAACATTGGGAACATTCTTCCTGCATCTAACCTGTCTAACCCCGTCAGAATTTTAAACGTTTCTATGAGGTCCCCTCTCATTCTTCTGAACTCCAGTGAATACAAGCCCAGTTGATCCAGTCTTTCTTGATAGGTCAGTCCCGCCATCCCGGGAATCAGTCTGGTGAACCTTCGCTGCACTCCCTCAATAGCAAGAATGTCCTTCCTCAGGTTAGGAGACCAAAACTGTACACAATACTCCAGGTGTGGCCTCACCAAGGCCCTGTACAATTGTAGCAACACCTCCCTGCCCTTGTACTCAAATCCCCTCGCTATGAAGGCCAACATGCCATTTGCTTTCTTAACCGCCTGCTGTACCTGCATGCCAACCTTCAATGACTGATGTACCATGACACCCAGGTCTTGTTGCACCTCTCCTTTTCCTAATCTGTCACCATTCAGATAATAGTCTGTCTCTCTGTTTTTACCACCAAAGTGGATAACCTCACATTTATCCACATTATACTTCATCTGCCATGCATTTGCCCACTCACCTAACCTATCCAAGTCGCTCTGCAGCCTCATAGAATCCTCCTTGCAGCTCACACTGCCACCCAACTTAGTGTCATCCGCAAATTTGGAGATACTACATTTAATCCCCTCGTCTAAATCATTAATGTACAGTGTAAACAGCTGGGGCCCCAGCACAGAACCTTGCGGTACCCCACTAGTCACTGCCTGCCATTCTGAAAAGTCCCCATTTACTCCTACTCTTTGCTTCCTGTCTGACAACCAGTTCTCAATCCATGTCAGCACACTACCCCCAATCCCATGTGCTTTAACTTTGCACATTAATCTCTTGTGTGGGACCTTGTCGAAAGCCTTCTGAAAGTCCAAATATACCACATCGACTGGTTCTCCCTTGTCCACTCTACTGGAAACATCCTCAAAAAATTCCAGAAGATTTGTCAAGCATGATTTCCCTTTCACAAATCCATGCTGACTTGGACCTATCATATTACCTCTTTCCAAATGCACTGCGATGACATCCTTAATAATTTATTCCATCATTTTACCCACTACCGATGTCAGGCTGACCGGTCTGTAATTCCCTGTTTTCTCTCTCCCTCCTTTTTTAAAAAGTGGGGTTACATTGGCTACCCTCCACTCCATAGGAACTGATCCAGAGTCAATGGAATTCTGGAAAATGACTGTCAATGCATCCACTATTTCCAAGGCCACCTCCTTAAGTACTCTGGGATGCAGTCCATCAGGCCCTGGGGATTTATCGGCCTTCAATCCCATCAATTTCCCCAACACAATTTCCCGACTAATAAGGATTTCCCTCAGTTCCTCCTCCTTACTAGAACCTCCGACCCCTTTTATATCCGGAAGGTTGTTTGTGTCCTCCTCAGTGAATACCGAACCAAAGTACTTGTTCAATTGGTCCGCCATTTCTTTGTTCCCCGTTATGACTTCCCCTGATTCTGACTGCAGGGGACCTACGTTTGTCTTTACTAACCTTTTTCTCTTTACATATCGATAGAAACTTTTGCAATCCGTCTTAATGTTCCCTGCAAGCTTCTTCTCGTACTCCATTTTCCCTGCCCTAATCAAACCCTTTGTCCTCCTCTGCTGAGTTCTAAATTTCTCCCAGTCCCCGGGTTCTCTGCTATTTCTGGCCAATTTGTATGCCACTTCCTTGGCTTTAATGCTATCCCTGATTTCCCTTGATAGCCACGGTTGAGCCACCTTCCCTTTTTTATTTTTACGACAGACAGGAATGTACAATTGTTGTAGTTCATCCATGCGGTCTCTAAATGTCTGCCATTGCCCATCCACAGTCAACCCCTTCAGTATCATTCGCCAATCTATCCTAGCCAATTCACGCCTCATACCTTCAAAGTTACCCTTCTTTAAGTTCTGGACCATGGTCTCTGAATTAACTGTTTCATTCTCCATCCTAATGCAGAATTCCACCATATTATGGTCACTCTTCCCCAAGGGGCCTCGCACAACGAGATTGCTAATTAATCCTCTCTCATTACACAACACCCAGTCTAAGATGGCCTCCCCCCTAGTTGGTTCCTCGACATATTGGTCTAAAAAACCATCCCTTATGCACTCCAGGAAATTCTCCTCTACCGTATTGCTTCCAGTTTGGTTAACCCAATCTATGTGCATATTAAAGTCACCCATTATAACTGCTACACCTTTATTGCATGCACCCCTAATTTCATGTTTGATGCCCTCCCCAACATCACTACTACTGTTTGGAGGTCTGTACACAACTCCCACTAACGTTTTTTGTCCTTTGGTATTCTGCAGCTCTACCCATATAGATTCCACATCATCCAAGCTAATGTCCTTCCGAACTATTGCTTTAATTTGCTCCTTAACCAGCAATGCTACCCCACCTCCTTTTCCTTTTATTCTATCTTTCCTGAATGTTGAATACCCCTGGATGTTGAGTTCCCAGCCCTGATCATCCTGGAGCCACGTCTCCGTAATCCCAATCACATCATATTTGTTAACATCTATTTGCACAGTTAATTCATCCACTTTATTGCGGATACTCCTTGCATTAAGACACAAAGCCTTCAGGCTTGTTCCTTTAACACCCTTTGTCCTTTTAGAATTTTGCTGTACAGTGGCCCTTTTTGTTCTTTGCCTTGGGTTTCTCTGCCCTCCACTTTTCCTCATCTCCTTTCTGTCTTTTAACTTAATTTCGTCTGACATAGTGTCATTGCTTGACGTAATGTTGTGGGCCCAACTCCTTAACCATGTGACGTTGTGCAATAATGACACATTGGAATGCACATTGCATATTATTCTCATATCTTTTTGCCACTTGATTGATAACGTGATGTTAGCCACCGTGCTTACTGTTAATAGCACCTGTCCTGGGCCTCCCCAGTACCCGCATGCGTCACAAGTAACGCTCCAGTGTCCTATAGTGCAGGTTTGCCCGAAAGGACAGGTAAAATTGTCTTGCGTATGATCAGTGTTAGCTAACCGCCACCCTATACGGCCATCCCATGCTGTGTTTGAGGATGGAAGTAGCACAGTCACAGATAACGAGCCACAGAGACTTGCGAGCACAAGTTGATAAGTCGCCATTTTGGGCAGAATTCCTGTGGGAGGAAGCATAAGTATATTAATTCAGCCCCGTTTTGTCAATTTACCCTTGTCAACACAGAGAGGAATATCTTGACCAGTCAGGAGCGCCCAATAAGTGTTTCTTTCTCCTTTCGCTAAGATTTCCCCTGTAAGGGTTTCTGGAGGTATTGCACCCACACTTTTCCTCCTTCACAAACTGTGTCCTGAGTCTGATTTTCTTTTTCAATAGTAGGGACAATAAATTTGCCTAAGTTGTGGCTTATGGGAGATCCCCCCCCACACTGGTCGGTGATTCAGATTGCGCACTGCTTGTGGTAAGACCTTTAACCACCCTTGTAATATGTTAGTGGGAGTTAATATTTTAATCTGTTGCTTAAGTAGTCCATTCATGCGTTCTATTAACCCTGCAGCTTGCGGATAGTAAGGTATGTTAACATCCAATAGATCCCGTTGTCTACCACCCACTGTTGCACTGTTTGACCTGTGAAGTGCGACCCATTATCGGACTGTACTTCTGCTGGCTCACCGTAGTATGTGATTAAATTCTCCAGTGCTTTAATCGTACGTTGTTGATTCGCTTTAGTCACTGGATAACCTATCAAAAGTCCAGAATAGGTATCAACAGCAGTGAGCAAATATTGGAACCGTTGTTGCAATGGTAAAGGTCCTACATAATCAACTGCCATATTTGTGCTGGTTGAGTCCCTCTCTTAATATGGGCACCGGGTTGTCGTTGTAGGGGAAAATGCTTCACCTTTTGACAAATTTTACAGGTGTTTATGATCTGTTTAACACCATCCGTAGTCAAATGTAACCTCCTATTTCGTGCTCAATGTATCTTACCCTGAATACCCAAATGTCCAGATTTGTGTGGGCCCACTTGCCTATGCCATATTCTTCCTCTTCCACCTCTTTGACAGCCCGTACCCGGGCTATATTATTATGTTCAGAGGTCTTTGAAGTGTTTTTCATGTGAGCGTCCACATGATATACAGTTATTTTCATCTTCTGGGCTTTGGACCATATTTGTTCCCATAGGTGCTTTCCCCACAAGTCTTTCCCAGTTATTTGCCAGTTATGTTCATGCCAGTTTCGCATCCAGCTCGCCATGCCATTGGCTACTGCCCATGAGTCAGTATATATGTATACTTGTTGCTGTTCCTCTTCTAACGCAAGGACTACAGCTGCTAGTTCTGCGAGCTGGCTGGAGCCTCCCACGCCCTCATCATACACAATTGTCTGGGTTTCTGGATTGAAGGCAGCGGCTCGCCATCGCCGAAGGCCGTTTCCCCAGACCGCTGAGCCACCTGTGAACCAGGCATGGCTACGTTCTTCAGGTGTTAACTGTTCAAAAGACACGCCTCAGGAGATCGGTGACTCTTTGGTTAAACTGGTTAGACGACTGCGTAAGTTCACTCTCAGCTGTTTGTGGGTATTCAGCCGCATGCTCATGTGGTCGGGTGATTCCTTCTTTTCCTTTACTTGCTCTGTTTGCGATGTACCATTTCCAGCGTACTATGGAGCTTTGCTGCGCTCGCCCGACCTTGTGTGTCTCATTTTCTGAGAGAACCCCAGGATAATATGGGTAGGTCTGGTCTTAAACTGACTTTGTCGTCCCCTGTCTGTCCTTCTGTTTCTGTTAGGGCCAATAACATGCTAATAATTGTTTCTCAAATGGAGTGTAACGAGTAGCAGCATCTGTCAATTTTCTAGACCAGAACCTTAACGGTATACGAGTGCCATGTTGAACCTGCCACAAACTCCATACTGCAGTATCATTGGTAACGGATACCTGTAGCTCAAAAGGCTGCCCAGGCACTCGGGGGGCTAGGGGTAAAGCTTGAGCTATAGCTTCTTTGGCTGCATCAAAAGCCACCTGCTTTGTGTTGTGTGTGGTTCCCTTTAAAAGGTCCATCCCAATAATATGTTCCTTTACCGCCGATATTAAGACTGTTACCCAGCGCGGAGGCCCATTTCCCAACGCCATTCTGATAGTTGTTCAGACAGCGGGCGTTTCTGCCCCTCCGAATCCATTAATCATCATACGGGTCCCTGTGTGTTTCCTGGGATTTCCATAGACAATAGTAACTTCTGCCCCTGTGTCTAGTAAAGCAACATCACTTTGTATGTTCCCCCCCCACCCCCCACCAATGTATCGTAATCGGAATGTGTGGCCTCAGGTCCCTGGGAGCTTGGGTTGATGTGGTTTTAACGGGGAGTACTCCCAGATGCCGGCCACACCCCTGGTCGAGGGGATTACTAGCCTTCCACAGCTCTTCTGCGTTGGGGTATAGGCTAGCGGGAGGTGGTTTCTCCACATCCACAGACTTATCGCTATCCGACTTAGTCTCCCTTACCTCCCTCCTTTCACCCTTCCCTGTTCCTGGGACACAGTGTTGATTCCACATAGAATACATCGCTCCTATTGGGATTCAATAAATTTTTTCCTTGGGGACCCCTGCCTTCAGTAAAGCCGCGAACATGTCCCTCCGCGTAATTCTTTTTTTTGTCTTTCCTGACCCTGTACCTTTTCCAGAGGTCGAACCTTGTCACTGGTCCAGATCCCCCTCTACATTAGCCGTTCTCGACTCTCGCACACTATCTTCTACATCCTCTAACTGTCCTAACAATAGGCAAGCGTGCCCCACCCGCTGCCCTTGGGCTGGTCCCAATAATGTGAGTAGCACACCCCTCATCATAGGAGGGCAACTCCGCATTCCTGCCGTAAAGAGCTCCTGATCTGGCCCCCCATATGGTTGGTGATATAATCCTCCCTGTATTGCCATGTTGCGCAACTGTATCGCACCCTCCGCCATAGGTATTCCAAGGTTTTACCTCCCCTTCCCAATCAACGGCAGAGGTATATTTTTGCCGGACCCCTATAGTAACCATGTCCATAGCGAACCTGTGCCCTGGACATTCCGTAGTACTGCTGTGATATGGTGGTCCGTAGTCATAGTCCCCATTTTTGTTAACTCTTCGGGGTTAAGTATTACGCCTGATGCTCCCTGGTCCCAAATCCAGGTTAGCCATTCTGACAATGATTTCCCGGGTTTTTGGCGAAATCAAGACCCTATTTCTTGTACCTCACTCGTGGTGAAGTCACGCACCCCTCTAGTGGTTACCGGCTGTTCCCCATCTTGCTGTTTCGTCTTATTTGTCATAAGGGGTCTAGCTTCCATGCTCGGAGCATATGGGGGAGGGTCTTTAGTTTCCTCCCGTTCCCCCCCACCCCCTCCATTTGTCCACTCATATTCTGAGTCAGAGGAGTACCAGATGTCTGCGTCCCAACGAGCCGGATCCCAAGTGGGTCCAGCTACCAATCCACGTACCTTTGACCGATATATCTGTAATTTCCGTCGTCTGGCTTTCTTTTTATTTTGTACTGTCGCCAGACAGCATATTAAAGTTTCTGATTGTTCATTGACTTTATCCGCCCATTCTTGTGCAGTGCGGACCGCTTCAGTCAGAGTCGAGTTTTGACTTTCCAAAACCTTAACAGCTGTTTTTAACTGTAGGTTTTCTGCCTCACTTTCCTTAAGTTGTTTACACATCGCCCGTAATGCTGTCAACAAAATCCATCCCATTTGTGGGGGACTACTTTTCTCCTGTGGGAAGCCCACTTCCTCCAGGAGAGACAGTACCGCGTGGGGTATGGTTCTATCTTTGCTCTGTTCCGATAACTGCGTATCTCAAACCGAGTTGAGAAGGAATTTCTTCTCCCAGAGGGTTGTGAATCTGTGGAATTCTCTGCCCAATGAAGCAGCTGAGGCTAGCTCATTGAATGTATTCCAGTCACAGATAGATAGATTTTTAACCAGTAAGGGAATTAAGGGTTATGGGGAGCGGGCGGGTAAGTGGAGCTGAGTCCACGGCCAGATCAGCCATGATCTTGTTGAATGGCGGAGCAAGCTCGAGGGGCTAGATGGCCTACTCCTGTTCCTAATTCTTATGTTCTTATGTTCTTATGTTCTTATGTAAACCAGGCTAGCACATTGGCAAGAGAGCCAAAACCCTCATCCCTCGTGCTCCACCTGGTATTCTATACTTCTCTCCCACAGGAGGAGACTGCTTCTTGTCTTTTCTCTTAAACATTTTACCAGATCCTGCCAACTATGGCAAAATATTTTGGATCGATAATAATACTCCCAGGTTCGGGATCTGGAAGAGACAAGACAAATGAAGTAAAAATAATACACCGTTTACTGAGAGAAAAGAAACATAATACAGTTTACGAAGAAAAGAGAAGTATGATAAGATACAAAAAAGCTCACAGCCTTCGGCCCGTCGGGAACTCCGCAATGACGGCTGGTCAGGAGCCTTGGGTGTCCCGGCACCGCTCGCGAATCACGGTCCAAGGTGAAGTTCAAAGAGCTACTGGACAGTTCCATTCCTTTATACTATTGAACAAACATGGGTGCATGTGGCTTATGGCCAACTCCTAATCTGTAAGGCCCCAGCTGTTCTTCCACAAAGCATGAGACCTCGAGACGCCGATCATTCCATAAACAAGATGGTGTGCGCATCAAGGTCTCTCTCTCTCTCTCTGCATCAACAACATTCCACGAGGCATGAAGCAGAAAACACACTGTAAATGTCGGAATATTATAATTAACCCTTTGTGATTAACCCTATACAATACAACAGCATGGCTGAATTTAAAATTCAGTGGTGAGAAAGATGAGTCTCAAACCAGTGTCCTGATCTTAAATAAAGGCGATTACAAACGTATGAAGGCAGAGATGGTGAAAGTGGATTGGGAAAATAGATTAAAGTGCAAGATGGTTGATGAGCAGTTGCAGATATTTAAGGAGATATTTCATAACTCTCAACAAAAATATATTCCAGTGAGAAGGAAAGACTTTAAGAGAAGGGAGAACCATCCATGACTAACTGAGGAAGTAAAGGATGTAGCAAGTTGAAAACAATGGCATACAATGTTACGAAGATTAGTGGGAGGCCAGAGAATTGGGACATTTTTAAAAACTAGCAAAGGACGACTAAAAAAATAATAATGAGAGAGAAGATGGATTATGAGAGTAAACTAGCAAGAAATATAAAACAGAAAGTAAGCTTCTACAGGTATATAAAAAGGAAGAGAGTAGTTAAAGTAAACATTGGTCCCCTCGAGGATGAGACTGGGGAATTAATAATGGGGAACAGGGAAATGGCAGAGACTTTGAACAAATACTTTGTATTGGTCTTCATGGTAGAAGACACTAAAAACATCCCGATAATAGATAATCAAGGGGCTATGGGGGGGGGGGGGATCTTAAAACAATCACTATCACTAAAGAAAAAGTACTTGGTAAAATAATGGAACTAAAGGTGGACAAGTCTCCTGGACCTGATGGTCTGCATCCTAGGGTCTTAAATGAAGTGGCTGCAGAGATAGTGAATGCATTGGTTGCAATCTACCAAAATTCCCTGGAATCTGGAGAGGTCCCAGCAGATTGGAAAACCGCAAATCTAACGCCCCTATTTACAAAAAGGAGGGAAACAGGAAACTATAGACCAGTTAGCCACCATCTTTCATTGGGAAAATGCTGGAGTCCATTATTAAGAAAATAATAGCAGGACATTTGGAAAATCATAATGCAGTCAAGCAGAGTCAGCATGGTTTTATGAAAGGGAAATCATGTTTGACAAATTTGCTGGAGTTCTTTGAGGATGAAACAATCAGGGTGGATAAGGGGGAACCAGTGGATGTGGTGTATTTGGATTTCCAGAAGGCATTCAATAAGGTGCCACATAGAAGGTTACTGCACAAGATAAGAGCTCACGGCGTTGGGTGTAATATATTAGCATGGATAGAGGATTGGCTAACTAACAAAAAACAGAGAGTTGGAATAAATGGGTCATTTTTCGGTTGGCAAACAGTAACTTGTGGGGTGCCACAGGGATCGGTGCTGGGGCCTCAACTATTTACAATCTATATTAATGACTTGGATGAAGGGACCGAGTGTAATGTAGCCATTTCTGATGATACAAAGATGGGTGCGAAAGCAAGTTGTGAAGAGGACACAAAGAATCTGCAAAGGGATATAGACAGGCTAAGTGAGTGGACAAACATTTGGCAGATGGAATAAAATGTGGTAAAGTGTGAGGTTATTCACTTTGGCAGGAAAAATAAAAAAGCAAATGATTATTTAAATGGAGTGAGATTACAAAATGCCGCAGTACAGGGACATGAAACACAAAAAGTTAGAAGGCAGGTACAGCATGTAATCAGGAAGGCAAATTGAATTTTGGCCTTTATTGCAAGGGGGATGGAATATAAAAGCAGGGAAGTCCTACTACAAGTGTACAGGGTATTAGTGAGACCACACCTAGAGTACTGCGTACAGTTTTCGACTCCTTATTTAAAGAAGGATATACAGGTACTTGAATTGGAAGCAGCTCAGAGAAGGTTCACTAGGTTGATTCCTGAGATGAAGGCGTTGACTTATGAAGAAAGGTTGAGCAGGTTGGGCCGATACTCATTGAAGTTTATAAAAATGAGAGGTGATCTTATTGAAACATGTAAGATACTGAAGGGGCTCGACAAGATAGATGCAGAGAGAATGTTTCCGCTCGTGGGGAAATCTAGAACTAGAGGGCATAGTTTAAGAATAAGGGGTTGCCCATTTAGAACTGAGATGAGGAGGAATTTCTTCTCTCAGAGGGTCGTAAATCTGTGGAATTCTCTGTCCCACAGAGCTGTGAAGGCTGGGTCATTGAATAAATTTAAGGTGGAGATAGACAGATTTTTGAATGATAAGGGAGTGAAGGGTTATGGGGAGTGGGCAGGGAAGTGGAGCTGAGTCCATGATCAGATCAGCCATGATCTTATTAAATGGCGGAGCAGGCTTGAGGGGGGGCAAATGGCCTACTCCTTATGTTCTTATGAAAAGATGAACAGCCTGGGTTCCTTTTGATAGAGTGGGAAGAGTATAACTTGAGGTCATCAATATAAGATAGTCATCAAGAAATCCAATAGAGGATTCAGAAGAAAATTCTTTACCGAAAGAGTGATGAAAATGTGGTACTTACTATCACAGGGTGTGGTTGAAGCGAATTGTATAGATGCATTTAAGGGGAGGCTAGACAAGCATATGAGGGAGAAGGGAATACAGGGTTATGCGGATAGATTTAGATGAGGAAAGAAGGGAGGAGGCATGAGTGGAGCATAAATGCCAGCATGGACTGTTCGGACCAAATGTCCTGTTCCTGTGCCATCTATCCTATGTAGTCGGTGGGGATTTTATTTGTTACTAAATCAGATTACAGACTGGTGGCACAGTATAAAATAAAATTGATGAGAATCAATTGGAGAGCCTAAAAGACAACACTTAAAAAAAACAATCAATGCCTTGAAATCTAATCAGTTTGTGTTAATCACTTTTACGCAAAATAATACTGGATGGCCAACATGACAGACTCCTAGAATGTAATAGGCCCACTTAAAATGGGCCTATTACAGGACTATAAAGAAACTTAGCAACACTATAGAGACAGCAAATGTAAGCCTGCAATGCTAAATCAGGTATGATTTAGTATTGCAGGCTTACATTCTGCAATGCTAAAATGTAGGATTCCGCAGCAGGGCTACTTACCTCCACTTGTATTTAAAATGAAATATAGTTATTGAGAATAAACTTTGTTAAATGATTGAAAGAATTCTCTTTACAGAATTTGTGTAGTGGATAGGTACCAGTGGGATACAGCATCCATAGAAATTTGTAATCTAACATCACATGGCTTTTTGTCTATGTGGTATTTGAAACTCTCAACTCAATATCCATTACATCAGTCAATGTTTTTTTTGAACTGCTTATATATAATTCAGTGAGTTACTTGATGGGGCATCACATAAATAGCAGACATTGGATCACAGTGGGATCTTTGGGAAACTATTCATGGATGGCGGCTTGTACTGTAATATGAATTGCAAATGCAAATATAGGCAAAGTATCAAAAACAAACAAAAGTAAAATCAAAACAAAGAATTCCAGAAAACTCAAAAGAATTTGGGGAGGAATTATGCTTTTCAATGAAGAAACCAAGATGAAGGGCCAAGACCCATAGTGCAGGGCCTGAGTGGGAGCTGAGCAGCAGTGGAGGTGGCAGCAGCATAACGGGAGCGGCAGAGAAGGCCCTGGACTTGAGCGGGAACCAGCAGCAGTGAAAGCAACAGAAGCATAAAGGGAGCGGCGGAGTAGGCCCAGGACAGAGAGCGGACTTGGACGGGAACCGAGTAGCAGAGGTGGTCATATATATTCGGCGAAACCAAAACAAACAAACAAAAAAAATCAAGGAGTGATGTCACAGGACAGCAGGTAGGTGAGTATTATCTTTGTTTTTTGCTCTCTATGCTAGGTCAGTGGGTTAGCTAAGAAGTTTGGTTAGCAGTCTAATAAATCAAGGCACAGCAGGACACCTCTGTCCCGTCGAATGCACATCCTGTGCCATGTGGGAAACCCTGGACGCTTCTTGTGTCCTGGACAACTATATATGCAGGAAGTGTCGTCAGCTGGAGGAACTCGAGCTCCGGGTTTATGAGTTTGAGCAGTGGCTGGTGTCACTACAGTGCATCCGCGTGGCTGAGAGCTACGTGGATAGCACGTTTCAGGAGGTGGTCACCCCACAACTTAAGAGTATGCAGATAGATAGGGAAAGGGTGACCACCAGACAGGCAAGGAGGACCAAGCAGGTAGTGTAGGAGTCTGCTGAGTGCATCTCGCTCTCTAACTGGCATTCTGTACTGAATACTGGTGACTGCGATGGTTCCTCTAGAGAGGGCAGCTAGAGCCAAGACCATAGTACCATGGGTGGCTCAGCTGTACGGGGATTGGGGGAGGTGGGGGATGAGGAAGGTAAATAGTGATAAGAAATTTAGTAGTTAGGGAAACCTACAGGCGTTTCTGCGGCCGCAGACGTGATTCCAGGATGGTATGTTGCCTCCCTGGTGCCAGGGTCAAAGACATCACTGAGCAACTGCAGAACATTCTGAGGGGGGGAGGTTGAACAGCCAAAGATCGTGGTCCTTATCAGCAGCAATGACATAGGTTGAAAGAAGATTGCGATCCTGCAGGCATAATTTAGGGAGATAGGAAAAAGATTAGTAAGCAAAACCTCACAGGTAGTAATCTCCAGATTAATCCCAGTGCCACACATGATTGACTACAGAACTAGAAGAATAGAGCAGATGAATGCATGGCTGGAGAGATGGTGCAGGAGGGAGGGCTTTAGATTCATGGGACATTGGGACTGGTTCTAGGGGAGGTGGGACCAGTACAAGCTGGACGGGTTGTACCTCAACAGGGCCGAGACCAATATCGCCCGTGGGGGGGCTTGCTAGTGCTGTTGGGGAGGGTATAAACTGGCTTGGTTGGGGTTGGGAAGCTGAGCGTAGATTTAGTAGGGAGAGAAACAAAGTTGGAAATGGAAGGCAGAATGTTAGTAAGTGAGTTTGGAAGGCAGAGGAAACAAAGGCTAGAAAATAGACAACAAAGGAGTTTGGCTGTGCTTAATGGTGTATTCTTCAAAGGAAGGAGTCCAGTGAACAAGGCAGATGAGCTGAAGGGGCTTGTAAAAAAGGAACAGCAATAATCATGGGTGATTTTTAACCTCCATATTGATTGGACAAATCAAATTGGTCAGGGTAGCCTTGAGGAAGAATTCATAGAGTGCACACGGGACAGGTTCCTTGAGCAGTATGTAATGGAACCAACCAGGGGGCAGGCTATCTTGGATCTGATCCTGTGTAATGAGACAGGATTAATAAACAATCTCGTAGTAAAGGATCCCCTTGGAATGAGTGATCATAGCATGGTTGAATTTCAAATTCAGATGGAGGGTGGGAAAGTTGGATCTCTAACCTGCGTACTAAGCTTAAATAAAGGAGACTATGATGTATGAGGGCGGAGTTGACTAAAGTGGACTGGGAAAATAGATTAAAGTGTAAGACGGTTGATGAACAGTGACGTACATTTAAGAAGATATTTCACAACACTCAAGAAAAATATATTCCAGTAAGGAGAAAGGGGCGTAAAAGAAAAGATAGTCATCCGTGGCTAACTAAAGAAATAAAGGACGGTATCCAATTAAAAACAAGGGCATACAAAGTGGCCAAAACTAATGGGAGGACAGAAGATTGGGAAGCTTTTAAAAGCCAGCAAAGAGTGACTAAAAACATGATTAAGAAAGGGAAGATAGACAATGAAAGTAAACTAGCACAAAATATAAAAACAGATAGCAAGAGTTTCTATCGGTATATAAAAAGGAAAAGAGTGGCTAAAGTAAATGTTGGTCCCTGAGAGGACGAGACCGGGGAATTAGTAATGGGGAACATGGAGATGGCAGAAACTCTGAACAAATATTTTGTATCAGTCTTTATGGTAGAGGATACAAACAATATCCCAACAGTGGATAGTCAAGGGGCTATAGCGGGGGAGGGACTTAACACAATCACAATCACTAAGGAGGTGGTACTCAGTAAGATAATGAGATTAAAGGCGGATAAATCCCCTGGACCTGAAGGCTTGCATCCTAGGGTCTTAAGAGAAGTAGCGGCAGGGATAGTGGATGCATTGGTTGTAATTTACCAAAATTCCCTGGATTCTGGGGAGGTCCCAGCAGATTGGAAAACTGCAAATGTAACACCCCTATTTAAAAAAGGAGGCAGACAAAAAGCAGGAAACTATAGACCAGTTAGCCTAACATCTGTGGTTGGGAAAATGTTGGAGTCCATTATTAAAGAAGCAGTAGCAGGACCTTTGGAAAAGCAAAATTCGGTCAGGCAGAGTCAGCGTGGATTTATGAAGGGGAAGTCATGTTTGACAAATTTGCTGGAATTCTTTGAGGATATAACAAACAGAGTGGATAAAGGGGAACCAGTGGACGTGGTGTATTGATGCGGATGTGGACTTCCAGAAGGCATTTGACAAGATGCCACATAAAAGGTTACCGCACAAGATAAAAGTTCACGGGATTGGGGGTAATCTATTAACACGGATCGAGGATTGGCTAACGAACAGAAAACAGAGAGTCGGGATAAATGGTTGGTAATCAGTAACTAGTGGGGTGCCGCAAGGATCAGTGCTGGGACCCCCAACGCTTTACAATCTATATTAATGATTTGAAAGAAGGGACCGAGTGTAACGTAGCCAAGTTTGCTGACAATACAAAGATGGGAGGAAAAGCAATGTGTGAGGAGGACACAAAAAATCTGCAAAAGGACATAGACAGGCTAAGTGAGCGGGCAAAAATTTGGCAGATGGAGTATAATGTTGGAAAGTATGAGGTTATGCACTTTGGCAGAAAAAGATCAAAGAGCAAATTATTATTTAAATGGAGAAAAATTGCAAAATGCTGCAGTACAGGGGGACCTGGGGGTCCTTGTGCATGAAACTCTTTTGAGTTTACCTGAAAATAAACATAAACATTAAACCGTGCCACCCGCCTGGGTGACACAGCAGACATTTTCAAGGCCCCTTTTTTTTTCCCTTTTTTTTTGGTTTTTTTTGGGGCGATAAAATCAAATTTTTTCCAGTGCCCCCTATAAAAGGGGAGGGGGACACTAAAAGCACCGGCAATTAAAACAAATTAAACTTTAAAACGTAAAATCAAATTAAAATTTGGTTGCCGGGCGTGATGATGCACTCCAGTCCCTCCGGTGCCCACCTCTCGCGGAAGGCCGTGAGCGTACCGGTGGACACCGCGTGCTCCATCTCCAAGGACACCCTGGACCGGATGTAAGAGCGGAAGAGAGGCAGGCAGTCAGGTTGAACGACCCCCTCGACCGCCTGCTGCCTGGACCGGCTGATGGCACCCTTGGCCGTGCCCAGGAGCAGTCCTACGAGGAGGCCTTCGGACCTACCCGCTCCCCTCCGTCCTTGTGCATGAAACACAAAAGGTTAGTATGCAGGTGCAGCAAGTAATCAGGAAGGCCAATGGAATCTTGGCCTTTATTGCAAAGGGGAAGGAGTATAAAAGCAGGAAAGTCTTGCTACAATTAGAAACATAGAAACATAGAAACATAGAAAATAGGTGCAGGAGTAGGCCATTCGGCCCTTCCAGCCTGCACCGCCATTCAATGAGTTCATGGCTGAACATGCAACTTCAGTACCCCATTCTTGCTTTCTCGCCATACCCCTTGATCCTCCTAGTAGTAAGGACTTCATCTAACTCCTTTTTGAATATATTTAGTGAATTGGCCTCAACAACTTTCTGGGGTAGAGAATGCCACAGGTTCACCACTCTCTGGGTGAAGAAGTTTCTCCTCATCTCGGTCCTAAATGGCTTACCCCTTATCCTTAGACTGTGACCCCTGGTTCTGGACTTCCCCAACATTGGGAACATTCTTCCTGCATCTAACCTGTCTAAACCCAGCAGAATTTTAAACGTTTCTATGAGGTCCCCTCTCATTCTTCTGAACTCCAGTGAATACAAGCCCAGTTGATCCAGTTTTTCTTGATAGGTCAGTCCCGCCATCCCGGGAATCAGTCTAGTGAACCTTCGCTGCACTCCCTCAATAGCAAGAATGTCCTTCCTCAGGTTAGGAGACCAAAACTGTACACAATACTCCAGGTGTGGCCTCACCAAGGCCCTGTACAACTGTAGCAACACCTCCCTGCCCCTGTACTCAAATCCCCTCGCTATGAAGGCCAACATGCTATTTGCTTTCTTAACCGCCTGCTGTACCTGCATGCCAACCTTCAATGACTGATGTACCATGACACCCAGGTCTCGTTGCACCTCCCCTTTTCCTAATCTGTCACCATTCAGATAATAGTCTGTCTCTCTGTTTTTACCAGCAAAGTGGATAACCTCACATTTATCCACATTATACTTCATCTGCCATGCATTTGCCCACTCACCTAACCTATCCAAGTCGCTCTGCAGCCTCATAGCATCCTCCTCGCAGCTCACACTGCCACCCAACTTAGTGTCATCCGCAAATTTGGAGATACTACATTTAATCCCCTCGTCTAAATCATTAATGTACAGTGTAAACAGCTGGAGCCCCAGCATAGAACCTTGCGGTACCCCACTAGTCACTGCCTGCCATTCTGAAAAGTCCCCATTTACTCCTACTCTGACAACCAGTTCTCAATCCATGTCAGCACACTACCCCCAATCCAATGTGCTTTAACTTTGCACATTAATCTGTTGTGTGGGACATTGTCGAAAGCCTTCTGAAAGTCCAAATATACCACATCAACTGGTTCTCCCTTGTCCACTCCACTGGAAACATCCTCAAAAAATTCCAGAAGATTTGTCAAGCATGATTTCCCTTTCACAAATCCTTGCTGACTTGGACCTATCATGTCACCTCTTTCCAAATGCGCTGCTATGACATCCTTAATAAATGATTCCATCATTTTACCCACTACCGATGTCAGGCTGACCAGTCTATAATTCCCAGTTTTCTCTCTCCCTCCTTTTTTAAAAAGTGAGGTTACATTAGCTACCCTCCACTCAATAGGAACTGATCCAGAGTCAATGGAATGTTGGAAAATGACTGTAAATGCATCTGCTATTTCAAAGGCCACCTCCTTAAGTACTCTGGGATGCAGTCCATCAGGCCCTGGGGATTTATCGGCCTTCAATCCCATCAATTTCCCCAACACAATTTCCCGACGAATAAGGATTTCCCTCAGTTCCTCCTGCTTACTAGACCCTCTGACCCCTTTTATATCCGGAAGGTTGTTTGTGTCCTCCTTAGTGAATATCGAACCAAAGTACTTGTTCAATTGGTCCGCCATTTCTTTGTTCCCCGTTATGACTTCCCTTGATTCTGACTGCAAGGTATTGGTGAGACCACACCTGGAATACTGTGTGCAGTTTTGGTTTCCATATTTCGAAAGGATATACTTGCTTTGGAAGCAGTTCAGAGAAGGTTCATGAGATTGATTCTGGAGATGAGGGGGTTGACTTATGAGGAAAGGTTGAGGAGGTTGGGCCTCTACTCATTGGAATTCAGAAGAATGAGAGGTGATCTTATCGAAACATATAAGATTATGAGGGGGCTTGACAAGGTGGATGCAGAGAGGATGTTTCCACTGATAGGGGAGACTAGAACTACGGGGCAAAATCTTAGAATAAGGGGCCACCCATTTAAAACTGAGATGAGGAGAAATTTCTTCTCTCAGAGGGTTGTAAATCTGTGGAATTCACTGCCTCAGTGAGCTGTGGAAGCCGGGACATTGAATAAATTTAAGACAGAGATAGACAGCTTCTTAACTGATAAGGGATTAAGGAGTTATGGGGAGCGGGCAGGGTAGTGGACCTGAGTCCATGATCGGATCAGCCATGATCATATTAAATGGTGGAGCAGGCTCGAGGGGCCGTATGGCCGACTCCTGCTCCTATTTCTTATGTTCTTTAAATAGTTACATGGAAATATGATAACATAGCTATTACTGAAACATGGCTTAGAGAAGGGCAGGAATGGCAGCTCAACATTCCTGGTTCCAGGGCTTTCAGATGAGATAAAGAGGGGGATAATAAAGGAGTGGGGGTGGGGGGGGGGGGGCAGTCATGTTATTGGTTAAGGAGGGATGCTATGTTAAAAGGATGATCGAATGAGGCCGTATGGGCTTAACTGAAGAATAAAAAAGGGGCAATCACATTGCTCGGCATGTACTATAGACCTCCAAACAGTCAGAGAGAGATAGGAGAGCACACATGTAGGCAAACTTGGCTGCTGCTGCCCTCCCCTGATGAGTCATCCCCCTCAACAGTAATCAAAGTGTTGTATCTGTTTTGCAGGGGGATGACCGCAGGGGACTGCAGATGACCGCAGGGGACCACTGCACTACCTTCCTTGCACTGCTCTTCCTGCTGGTCTTCCATTCCCTATCTGGCTGTGGACCCTTCGCCTGCGGTAAGACCAACTCGCTACACGTGCTACTCACGTCATTCTCAGCATCGTGAATGCTCCAGAGTAAATCCATCCTCAGCTCCAATTCCGCAACGCGGACCGTCAGGAGCTGGAGGCGGGTACACTTCCCGCACACAAAATTCTCTGGACTCTGGGGAGGTACCAGCGGATTGGAAAGCAGCTAATGTAACGCCTCTGTTTAAAAAAGGGGGCAGACAAAAGGCAGGTAAATATAGGCCAGTTAGTTTAACATCTGTAGTGGGGAAAATGCTTGAAGCTATCATTAAGGAAGAAATAGCGGGACATCTAGATAGGAATAGTGCAATCAAGCAGACACAACATGGATTCATGAAGGGGAAATCATGTTTAACTAATTTACTGGAATTCTTTGAGAATATAACAAGCATGGTGGATAGAGGTGTACCGATGGATGTGGTGTATAAAGGCATTCGATAAGGTGCCACACAAAAGGTTACTGCAGAAGATAAAGGTATGCAGAGTCAGAGGAAATGTATTAGCATGGATCGAGAATTGGCTGGCTAACAGAAAGCAGGGAGTTGGGATAAATGGGTCCTTTTCGGGTTGGAAATCGGTGGTTAGTGGTGTGCCACAGGGATCGGTGCTGGGACCACAACTGTTTACAATATACATAGATGACCTGGAAGAGGGGACAGAGTGTAGTGTAACAAAATTTGCAGATGACACAAAGATTAGTGGGAAAGCGGGTTGTGTAGAGGACACAGAGAGGCTGCAAAGAGATTTAGATAGGTTAAGCGAATGGGCTAAGGTTTGGCAGATGGAATATAATGTCATCCACCTTGGAAAAAAAAACAGTAAAAGGGAATATTTTTTGAATGGGGAGAAATTACAACATGCTGCTGTGCAGAGGGACCTGGGGGTCCTTGTGCATGAAACTCTTTTTGAGTTTATCTGTAAAACAAAAAACATTAAACCGTGCCACCCGCCCTGGATGACACAGCAGACATTTACAAGGCCCTTTTTTTTTTCCTTTTTTGTGTTTTTTTTTTGTGTTTTTCTTTTTTTTTGGTTTTTTTTTTGGGCGCTAAAATCACATTTTTCCAAGTGCCCCCTATAAAAGGGGAGGGGGACACTAAAAGCACCGGCAATTAAAACAAATTAAACTTTAAAACGTAAAATCAAATTAAAATTTGGTTGCCGGGCGTGATGATGCACTCCAGTCCCTCCGGTGCCCACCTCTCGCGGAAGGCCGCGAGCGTACCGGTGGACACCGCGTGCTCCATCTCCAAGGACACCCTAGACCGGATGTAAGAGCGGAAGAGAGGCAGGCAGTCAGGTTGAACGACCCCCTCGACCGCCCGCTGCCTGGACCGGCTGATGGCACCCTTGGCCGTGCCCAGGAGCAGTCCTACTAGGAGGCCTTCGGACCTACCCGCTCCCCTCCGCACAGGGTGCCCAAAGATCAGGAAGTGGGACTGAAGTGCAGCCAGAATTTCAGGAGCAGCCCCTTCAAATAATGGAACAGGGGCTGCAACCTTGTGCACTCACTAAAAATATGGAACACGGACTCCTCCATTCCGCAGAAATTGCAGGCGGCCTGGGAGTCCGTGAACCGGCTTAAAAATTTATTGCACGGCACTGCTCCGTGCACCACCCTCGAGGCCAAGTCCCCGATGAATAGTGGGAGGACCCCTGCGTAGAGTGCCCTCCATCGGGGACCCCCGCCTCCTCCGGACGGCAGGATGGTACGCCATGGCGTGTCCGGACGGCAGGCGAGGATGGCAAAATTGAGAGTGTGCAGGAGCAGCCCGTACAGGAAATCCCTCCGCGTGGAACTGAAAGGCACGGAGGGGATTTCCCCGAGGCGGCTCAAGTTGTGAGGCGCCGGCCCCCGAGGGAGGTTCCGGGGTTTGGCGCCGATGAGGAATTCCGTCCGGACGGGGGTCAGTTCGGACGGGATCTCCCCACGTGCTTGAGCCTCCTCGATGCACCTAACGGAGTCAGGGCCCAGAGCTGTTTTTAGCGACTCGGAGGCTTCGGCCACGCGGCGGACGTCGACTGAATTTAGGCGCCGCGCCAGCGTGCCTAGTGCCATCCAGCCCGCTCCTCCGCCATCGAGCAGGTCCCTGACCCTGGTCACCTCACCAGCCACAGCCCTCTCTTCCGACCGCCACATGAAACCTCGGCCGTGGAGGTACGGATTCCCGAGCAGCGGCTCCTGCAGGACGGCCGCCACTCCAGCCGGCGGAGAGCTGCGCTTAGTGGAGACTTTGTTCCAGACCATGATGAGTTCCTTGTAAAAGACAGGCAGCTCCCGGAGGGCGGTCCTGACACCCCCCAAGTTCACAAACAGGAGCTGCGTGTCGTAATTGAGGTCGCGCTGCTGGCGGAAGAAATACCTCGCCAGAGCACACCACCTAGGAGGGGGCTCGACGTAAAGGTATCTCTGCAGGGTCTGAAGACGGAAAGTCGCGAGCTGAACACAATATTCCAGGTGAGGCCTCACCAAGGCCCTTTACAAATGCAGTAAGACCTCCCTGCTCCTATACTCAAATCCCCTCGCTATGAAGGCCAACATGCCATTTGCCTTCTTCACCGCCTGCTGTACCTGCATGCCAACTTTCAATGACTGATGAACCATGACACCCTGGTCTCGTTGCACCTCCCCTTTTCCTAATCTGCCGCCATTCAGATAATATTCTGCCTTCCTGTTTTTGCCACCAAAGTGGATAACCTCACATTTATCCACATTATACTGCATCGGCCATGCATTTACCCACTCTCCTAACCTGTCCAAATCACCCTGCAGCCTCTTAGCATCCTCCTCACAGCTCACACCACCACCCAGTTTAATATCATCTGCAAACTTGGAGATATTACCCTCAATTCCTTCATCCAAATCATTAATGTATATTGTGAAGAGCTGGGGTCCCAGCACTGAGCCCTGTGGTACTCCACTAGTTACTGCCTCCCATTCCGAAAAGGACCCGTTTATCCCGACTCTCTGCTTCCTACCTTCCAACCAATTCTCTATCCATGCCAGTACATTACCCCCAATAGCATGTGCCTTGATCTTGTACACCAATCTCTTATGTAGTACCTTGTCAAAGGCCTTTTGAAAGTCCAAATACACCACATCCACTGGTTCTCCCTTGTCCACTCTACTAGTTACATCCTCAAAGAATTCCAGAAGATTGGTCAAGCATGATTTCCCTTTCATAAATCCATGCTGACTTGGACCGATCCTGTCAGCACTTTCCAAATGCGCTGCTATTCATCCTTAATAATAGATTTCAACATTTTCCCCACAACTGATGTCAGGCTAACCGGTCTATAATTACCCGTTTTCTCTCTCCCTCCTTTTTTTAAAAGTGGTGTTACATTAGCTACCCTCCAGTCCATAGGAACTGATCCAGAGCCGATAGACTGTTGAAATATGATTACCAATGCATCCACTATTTCTAGGGCCACTTCCTTAAGTACTCTGGGATGTAGACAATCAGGCCCTGGGGATTTATCGGCCTTCAATCCCATCAATTTCCCCAACACAATTTCCCGCCTAATAAGGACATCCTTCAGTTCCTCCTTCTCACTAGATCCTCAGTCCATTAGTACATCCGGAAGGTCATTTGTGTCTTCCTTCGTGAAGACAGAACCAAAGTATTTGTCCAATTGGTCTGCCATTTCTTTGTTCCCCATTATTAATTCACCTGAGTCCAACTGCAAGGGACCTATGTTTGTTTTCACCAATCTTTTTCTCTTCACATGTCTATAGAGGATAGTTACGGAAAAGGACAAAGGTGTAAAAGTTCTCGATTTGGGATAGGCCAATTTTACTAAACTGAAATGTGATTTAGCAAAAGTGGACTGGAAACAGCTATTTGAAGGTAAATCAGTGTAAGAGCAGTGGGAGGTATTCAACAAGGAAATAGGGAGGGTCCAGAGCAAATATGTTCCCGCAAGGAAAAAGGGTGGGATTCCCAAATCTAGAGCCCCCTGGATGTCAAGGAGTATACAGGGAAGGATAATGAAAAAATGCGAAGCTTATGTCAGATACCGAGGGTCAAAATTCAGTTTCTAACGCCAGATTAGGTGTTAACTGGGATTTAGGTCATTCGGATTGGTGCTGGGTATTGTTGACGCCTGCCGCGAAATTCGGTGGTCATTTTTTAAGGGCGTCAAAATGTAATGTCTCGCCGGCTAAAGCCATGGATACATGGATATCATGATGCCAGTATGCATACAACATCTCCTTGGTGCCCTTCTCACCACATTCACTTTTGCTGCCTCACTTAATGGCTGCTGTCGATGATGCCTGAAAATGTTTGACTGCACAAAGTGGAGAAACAAATCCGAGGCATTATTTAAAGGGAGTTGCAGCCGGGGCTCAGAGGTCTCAGTCAGTACTGCGTTTGATGCTTGCACGGAGAGTAGAGTGTTGGCCTTGCACTGCTGTTGATTCATCAGATTGAGTATTAGTATCTTGGACACATTGTTGGGTTCCATATCGGAAAAATTTGAAAGTTGCATTTCGCTGTGACCTCTGCAAAGTGATGGGGTCAGTGATCGCACAGCACATTGTCCTGTGGCGACAACTTCAAAGGCGCTAGCTGCAGAATCGGCTTAGGGCAAATGTGGATCCTCTCCAGAGGAGACACCCCAGACAGCGGGGCAGGAGGCATGTCCAGGAAAGACCATTAGGAGCAAACCCGTCACTTTGCCAGGATAGCGGACTTCCCCAAGGTTCAAGGAACCATTGATTGTACACATGTGGCATTGAGGGCCCCGCCCCACACTGGAGAGACCTTTCGGAATCACAAGAGATTCCACTCCCTCAATATTCAGCTGGTCTGCAATCACAGGCAGATGATCTTCGCTGTCAATGCCCGCTATTCTGGCATTGTGCCACAATTCTTCAAACCACCGCATGAAGGCTGCGGCTGGCTCCTGGGCGACAACGGATATGGTGTAGCCATCTGGCTGATGAAGCCCTCTGCAATCCCACCACCCCTGCTGAATAGTGCTGCAACAGCAACCATACCACAACCCAGGCCATTATCGAGCAAACTATCAGGGTTCTGAAGCACTGTTTCCACTGTCTTGATTGCTCTCGAGGGGCATTCCAGTACTCACCTGATAGAGTCTCCATGTTCACCATTGTCTGCTGTATGCTGCACAACCTGGCCATTATGAGGGGCCAGCCATTACCACCAAGGATGGATGATCCACCTCAGGAGGAGGACGACGATGAGGAGGAAGACGAAGAGCTTCAGCCAAGGAGGAGACAGCTTGACGCTGCTGCAGCTGGAAGGGCTGCTCGTCAGAGACTCATCGATTCAAATAAATGACTCTTAATGTGCCGAATGGCCAGCCTATACACGTGGGCATCAACTCAACACATCGTTACCCACCCTGCAGCTCTCCGTCTTTAATAATCACTGCATAATTATATGAACAATCAAAACTTGGTTTATTATGTAAATTGTATAATTATTTAGGGATTCCAATGCATTGCATTAGGGGATTTCCTTCATAAATGATTGCAATGGAATCCTCCTTTGTGATTGGAGGACCAGGCCCATGTGATCCCAGGGACACTTCCTAACCGCCTGTGTCCCTGGGATCTGCAGGCCTTTACGCTGCCGTAAAGGCCCAAGACCGCAACTCTACGCAGCCTGGGCGCCTGGGGATAAGTTCGTAAAGCTTTTGCGGGTCGGAAATGTACTCTAGAGGTATGCCTCCATCTGCAATTTGTAGCTAAATGTGTTTGCTTAAATTCAATTTGGGCAACTCCACTCTTGAATTACACCATGCAGTTTGTATTGATACAAAGTCAAAACCAGTTTTCATTGATGCAAACTGTGCAGCCTAAGTGGCTTATTAGAAAGCTTGTTTCAGAGCTATTTCCATCTGTAAGCAATATTACTTGAGTCAAAGTAAGAGTTTGAGAAAGTTGAAAATCCCTACAGTGTTTTGTTACTTCATGCTCATTAACAATGAACAGAATGCTTCCGGCAGATTCGCAGGCCTGAAATTGGGTTTAAATGAGCCATGAATAACAGCTGGAATCTCTGGCACAGAATGAGATAGCTGGCTTGGCAACAGGAAGCAGAAGGTGATAATCAACTTGTTGGGGTGCAGCCATTAGTGAAATCTCTGGTGGTATGTCTGGGCCCCTGCTGTTCACATCAGTTATAAACAAGGAGGAACTTACTTTTTATAAAATGTGCTGATGAAATTAAGCTATGTGGCCTGATGACCAGTACAAGGAAGATTAATAAAATCCCAAACTATCTAAACTGGATGGTACTGTGGGTTAGATACTGGTTTTTCATCTCAGGGATGTGAGTTTAAATCCAAGCCAGACCGTTAGGATGAACATCTGCTGGATTTAAGGGCTTTATGTAACTTCCAGTTGCTAGTAAGCATGGATTTTGGGTATAAATAGGAGATAGAAACAAGTAATACAACATATTGGTTAGGCCACAGTTGAAGTATTATGTGCAGTTTTAAGCCTATTATAGAAAGGATATACAACCCATAGCGATCATACAGTATTGATTCATCAGGATGGTATCAGGGATGGGAAACTATAGTTATGAGGAGAGACTTGAAAAACTTGGACTATTTCCACTGGATCGGAGAAAGCTAAGAGGAGAATTAATAGAAGGATTTAAAAATTATGAAGAGATTTGATAGTGAATAGGGAAGGACTGGGGTTCATTTTAATCGAATCTGCCCGGTGTAAAACTGTCGTGATCAGACCGGCCATCTGTTTTAGACCCCGCCTGATTTTACTTTCAACTGAAGTCAATAGACAGTAAAATTCAGGCGGTGTGTAAATCGTGCGGCCGATCTGATTGCGTCAGTTTCCTGCCGGGTGAGTTGGTTTAAAATTGCCCCCACTGTTTCTCCAGTTGGAGACTCAGTGACGAGAGTTCATTAATTTAAAGTTATCATGAAGAGAATGAGAAGGGAAGTTACGAGACATTACTTTACTCAGAGGCATGGAATGCTTTGCCACAGAGAATGGTTGAAGCAGAGACCATGCATCTTTCAAATGAAAAATTGGATAAATATTTGAAGCAAAGGAAGATACAAGGCTATGGGGAGAGCGCAGAGCAGTCGGATTCATTTTGGAAAAGCAAAATACTGCGAATGCTGGAAATCTGAAATAAAAACAGAAAATGCTGGAAACATTCAGCAGGTCAGGCAGCATCTGTGGAGAGAGAAACAGAGTTAACGTTTCAGGTCGATGTCCCTTCATCCTTTAATTTTGGATTGCTCGAGCAATGAGCCAGTACAGACATGATTGGAAAACTATGCTTCCTGCTGCCCCATTCACTTCATTTGCCAACAAATTTGCTCTAGTAATATGTTAAAAACCTTTGCATAAATGTAGTAGATAATTGCTACCGACCTCATTTAAAGAGGCCCTGTGTAGCGTTACTGCGGGTATGATATTAATGGTTGGGTAGTTGTATATCTGTTATAATGGGTCCCAACTAGAGTCAAAAAGAGTAAGTTAGCACATTCCAGTAAGTGCATTGCAACCAATAGAAATGAAAGTACCTGTAATGCACTGTTTATCCACATTCAGTGCACAGAGAGGAAATTCTAGTTGCAGAGGACACCTGCTAGGAAATCTGCATGTGTGATTAGTAATAGAGTTCAAAATTGGCCTTCAAGGCTACATGCCCTGCCAAGACTCATTGTCTCGGCTCATACATAAAGAATGATCACTTGGGTGAGGTAAGAAATTGCCTTCGGGAAAGGAGAAGTGAGTGCAGAAAACTGCAAGAAAACAATGTTAATAAAAAAAGTAAGGAGGTTTTATCATGAGTCAATGAAAGTGCTCCATACAGAATGTACACTATAACTTGTCACATTATTCAACACATGTCTACATAAAACTATCACCACTTTAACGTTCAAATATCACGTATAGTAGCAATATACTTGGAAACTGACCCAAAATGCTGTGGGAAAGTTATAAATCTAAATTACAGATTACATGCAAAGTATCATTGTGACAAATTAGCCAGAATTCACCAGATGAAAGGGAAGCAATGGCTTTGCTCCAATAGCAGCTTTATAAGCAGGATTTCAGCAGCGAACTGGAGACATGATTCAGAGCACAGGAGGGAAGATTTTATTCATGAGCAAATTATTTGAAATTAATAACATAAGGTTGAATCCCTTTTAAGTTACGCCTACAGACACATCCGGTTTCAGTTCAGCTTTTACTATGGAGAAGCTCCATAATAAAACCTCGACTTTCATCTCCTACATAGAAAGAGAACACAGTGAGATTAAACATGAAAACTGATTTATGAAACATGGATTTTTCACCTTCTATCACTCACATTGTCTCAAATCTGGTTGAAAGTTTTCTCTGTAGCCCATTTTTCTTCCCTTAAATAACGGGCAAATCTTTGAACTTGGGCAGGGTGTTAAACAGATGGTAGCAAATCATAACAACTCGCTGAGTAAAAAGAATTCTCCTCATCTTCCCTGCTTTTTGCCAATTTCCATAAATCTATGTTCTCTGGTTACCAACTCTCCTGCCAGTGGAAACAGTTCCTTCCCATCGACTATATCAAAACCCGTCTCTCTCTCCCATTTTTTGTCAGCTGTGGCTCAGTGGGTAGCACTCTTGCCTCTGAGTCAGAAGGTTGTGGGTTCAAGTCCCACTCCAGGGACTTGAGCACAACAGTCCAGGCTGACACTCCAGTGCAGTGCTGAGGGATTGTTGCACTGTTGGAGGTGTCGTCTTTTGGATGAGACATTAAACCGAGGTCCCATCTGCTCTCTCAGGCGGACGTAAAAGATCCATGACACTATTTTGAAGAAGAGCAAGGGAGTTATCCCCGGTGCCCTGGCCAATATTTATCCCTCAATCAACAAAACAAGAACAGGTTATCTAGTCATTATCACATTGCTGTTTGTGGGAGTTTGCTGTGCGCAAATTGGCTGCCATGTTTCCCACATTACAACAGTGACTACACTCCAAAAGTACTTCATTGCCTGTAAAGTGTGTGGAGACATCCAATTGTCATGAAAGGCGCTATATAAATGCAAGTCTTTCTTTTTTTTTGAACAGAAGTGCAATATTTGTAAAGCCCCCAGTCCTCTGGCACCACTCCCATATCCAATGAGAATTGAAAGATTGTGGCCACTCTTCCTTGATTTTTTATTTAATAATGTTCTCAAACTCACGGCTTTGCACTACTGGAGCCACTGGGACCAATTTTCAGGTGCTCCTCCTGACTCCACAAATGTACTGCGTTCCACTGCCGCTGTGGCCACACCCCACTATCACGCCCCCAACCCCTCCCCTGAGCACTTACCTACGGGGCTCTGCAAGCATCCCAGGCGGCCGACATTCCTGGGGCCCTCGAGAGGTGAGCTGCATCAGAACCACTGTTTGTTGTCCGCAGCCCACCTGCCAAATTCAAATGAGATTGGCGCCTCAAAATCGTGTCAGAACAGGCAGGCAGTCAGATGTCAAAATTGACCCCAGTGATTATAAACCCCACTGAACAAAGAATTTTGCACCACAGAAGGAAACTATTTGGTCCATTATGCCTGTGCTGAATCTAAGGGGTCAAAATTCGTTGCCACTGATTTAGAGGCGGTGACACCGCCTGGTGGGTGTTTTTACCGCCAGGCGGTAATTACCGCCACCAACCGCGAAATTCAGTTTCTCCGCCTGGCCACGGGATTGGAGCGGTAAACAAGGCGTTACACGCTACTCTCGAGGCGGTAAACAGCGGTAAGTGGGGTGGTGAATCCCAAGCCAGGAATCAGCATTTGTAACTGCGCCACAGACATACTGGTGCCATCTGGAATCAGTTCAGGAGGTGATAGGGTGCGGCACCGCCTCGAGCTTATATTCGCTTCCTATGCACTTACTCAGAGGGGAAAAATTGCAGACACGACAGCTCGTCAGCGTGTGCACCGGTTCTTCGACGCCGCCGTGGACGCACTCATTGATGCTCTGGAGAGGCGGTGGGAGTTGCTGCGGACAGAGACTGGCAGAGGCCACATTGACTTTGGAGGGAAGTCGCTCAAAAGCGTGTCTCCAACAACTGCGGTGCCCAGGACAGCTACCCAGTGTCGGAAGAAGTGTAACGACATGACTCCACTGAGGGTGAGTATAATTTACATTAACCTGAGCATGCCATGCTCTGAGCTCAATGTGCAGTCTCTGCTCCATCAGAATGTATCAGACCCCATGCTCTTCATGGGTGAGCCCAGATGTAACGTTAGCATTTGCAGCCTCACCCACTCCAAGGACCTGCATGTGCAGTTGACCTTCCTACTCCATTGTTGAGACCCACCCTTCATCTTGTTACCTCCTCAGTCTTCATATGCATGTGGAAGACGGTAGCCTGATCATGATTGTTAGGTGCTGGCCCCCTTATTCCAGCATTGCCACACCAAGTGTACGCAGCTATTCAAAATTACATTCACCTGTGAAGATTCTCATACAGTAACATGTACTCAACTATGTAAAGCACTTTGGACAGACTGATAGAAGGACACTAACTGTGACGTTCTCTTTAATGTTGCAGGAAAAGCTGCCATCATAATTGAAGGAAGTAAATGAGGACCGGAGGAGAGGACCCTGTGCTACATAAAAACATAAGAAATAGGAGCAGGAGTAGGCCCCTCGAGCCTGCTCCGCCATTCAATAAGGTCATCGCTGATCTGATCTTGACCTCAACTCAACCTCCCTGCCTGCTCCCCAAAACCCTTGACTCCTTTATCATTCAAAAATCTGTCTATCACCATCTGTATATTCACCAAGGCATATGAAAGCATGGGCCTTACGGTTAACATCCGTAAGACAAAGGTCCTCCACCAGCCTGTCCTCGCCGCACAGCACTGGCCCCCAGTCATCAAGATTCACGGTGTGGCCCTCAACAACGTGGACCATTTCCCATGTCTCGGGGGCCTCTTATCAACAAAAGCAGACATTGATGCAGAGATTCAACATCGCCTCCAGTGCGCCAGTGCAGCCTTCGGCTGTCTGAGGAAAAGAGTGTTCGAAGACCAGGCCCTCAAATCTACCACCAAGCTCATGGTCTGCAGGGCTGTAGTAATACCCGCCCTCCTGTATGGATCAGACGATGTACAGAAGACACCTCAAGTCGCTGGAGATATATCACCAAAGATGTCTCCGCAAGATCCTGCAAATCCCCTGGGAGGACAGGTGCACCAACATCAGTGTCCTCGTCCAGGCTAACATCCCCAGCATTGAAGCACTGACCACACTCGATCAGTTTCGCTGGGCAGGCCACATAGTTTGCATGCCAGACACGAGACTCGCTAAGCAAATGCTCTATGCAGAGCTCCTTCACGGCAAACGAGCCAAATGTGGGCAGCGGAAACGTTACACGGACATCCTCAAAGCCTCCCTGGTAAAGTGCAACATCACCACTGACACCTGGGAGTCCCTGGCCAAAGACCGCCCTAGGTGGAGAAAGTGTATCCGGGAGGGCGTTGAGCTCTTCTAATCTCAATGCCGAGAGCATGAAGAGGTCAAGCGCAGGCAGCGGAAGGAGCGTGCGGCAAACTAGTCCCACCCATCCTTTCCCTCGACGAATGTCTGTCCCAGCTGCGACAGGGTCTGTGGCTCTCGTATTCGACTGTTCAGCCACCAAAGAACTCACTTCAGGAGTGGAAGCAAGTCTTCCTCAATTCCGAGGGACTGCCTATGATGATGATGATGATGATGATATATTTAATGACCCAGCCTCCACAGCTCTCTGGAGTAGAGAATTCCAATGATACAAGACCCTTTGAGAGAAGAAATTCCTCCTCATTTCCATTTTAAATGGATGACCCCTCATTCTGAAACCATGCCCCCTGATTCTAGATTGCCCCACAAGGGGAAACATCCTCTCAGCGTTTACCCTGTCAAGCCGCCTTAGATTTTAAATGTTTCAATAAGATAACCTTTCATTCTTCTGAACTCCAATGAGTATAGGCCTAACTTGCTCAATCGTTCTTCATAAGACAACCCCTTAATCTCAGGAATCAACCTCATGAACCTTCTTTGAACTGCCTCCAATGCAAGTATATCCCTCCTGTTATACTCCATCCCCCTTGCAATAAAGGCCAACATTCCATTTCCCTTCCTAATTACTTGCTGTACCTGCATGCTAACTTTTTGTGTTTCATGCACAAGGACCACCAGATCCCTCTGTACCAGAGCATTTTATAATCTCTCCCCATTTAAATAATAATTTGCTTTTTCATTTTTCCTACCAAAGTGGATGATCTCACATTTTCACCTGATCTACCTTTGTATCATCAGCGAATTTGGCTACATTACACTCGGTCCCTTTATCCAAGTCATTAATATAGATTGTAAATAGTTGAGGCCCCAGCACTGATCCCTGTGACATCCCACTACTTACAGTTTGCCAACCTGAAAATGACCCATTTATCCGAACTCTCTGTTTTCTGTCCATTAGCCAATCCTCTATCCATGCTAATATATTACCCTCAACTCCGTGAACTCTTATCTTGTGCAGTAACCTTTTATGTGGCACCTTATCGCATGCCATCTGGAAATCCAAATACATGACATCTACTGGTTCCCCTTTATCCACCCTGCTCATTACATCCTCAAACAACTCCAGCAAATTTGTCAAACAAGATTTCCCTTTCATAAAATCATGCTGACTTTGCTTGACTGTATTATGATTTTCTAAATGTCCTGCTACTACTTCCTTAATAATGGACTCCAGCATTTTCCCAATGACAGATGTTAGGCTAACTGATCTATAGTTTCCTGATTTCCGTCTCCCTCCTTTCTTAAATAGGTGCATTACATTTGCGGTTTTTCAATCTGCTGGGACCTTTCAAAGGATCCAAGGAATTTTGATAGATTACAACCATTGCATCCAGGAGAGCCAAAATTCAGGATCCAGATAAGGCCTGTTACCGTCATTTTGCGGCGGCCATGCAGTGGAATCCAATGGTCACTGATTTCTGGTCGATTGGCCATTACAAGCTAAATTAGGCAGGGTTTTTTTTCTTGCGGTCCCCATTTCTGCCCTGATGCTGCCGAATGACCATAAGTGCGTCATCAGTGCATGCATCACTGGGACCATCTACCACCGTCCATATTCAGCCCAAAAAATCAAATCCCTGCTGAGCAATGCCCCAGCCAGCTTTTTCTGTCGGTGCATCTTCTCGTCTCACTGCGAGCCCTGGCTGTGTGGCCCACTGCCGAGGCCGCCATTTTCTTTTTTCTGCCGGCCGACTTCCATGTCGGACAGACTATTGTGCCCTGGGTTCGGCCGGACCACCAACAGGCAGCTTGGCACCCCCTCTTGGGTGCCAGGCCACTGGCCTGACCGAAACCCTCCCTGGTGGCCCAATAGCCAATCCTAAATATTCGCCGATTATCTCCCCTTTAAAGCAGGGGAGATAAGTGGTGACGCCGACACGCAATGATGTCACCACTGCTCCACTGCTGAGTAACAGGGCGGAGAATGCATCCCACCCCCATTTGCCCCCCTCACCAGCACTTACCGCCACACTTCCACCTCTTTTATGACCAGCTTCCGGTCTGAAATAAAGGACAAAGATGAAAATCGATCGAGAGCCTGCTCATCAGACCCGACAATAAAAACTTTTAAACAATGGAATGTGCATCAGATTTCTGGCGGGCATGAATTTTGGCCCCACTATCTCTGCAGCCACTTCTTTTAAGACCCCAGGATGTAGGCCGTCAGGTCCAGTGGACTTGTCCACCTTTAGTCCCATTAGTTTGCCTAGAACTTTTTCTTTAGTGATAGTGATTGTTTTACGTTACCCCTCCCAAAAGCCCCTTGACTATCAATTATTGGGAATGCATTTAGTGTCTTCTACTGTGAAGACCGATACAACATTTATTTACAATATAGATCAATGATTTAGATGAAGGAATTGAGTGTAATATCTCCAAGTTTGCAGATGACACTAAGCTGGTTGGCGGTGTGAGCTGTGAGGAGGATGCTAAAAGGTTGCAGGGTGACTTGAACAGGTTAGGTGAGTGGGCAAATGAATGTCAGATGCAGTATAATGTGAATAAATGTAAGGTTATCCACTTTGATGACAAAAACATGAAGGCAGAATATTATCTGAATGGCGGAAGATTAGGAAAAGGGGAGGTGCAACGAGACCTGGGTGTCGTGGTACATCAGTCATTGAAAGTTGGCATGCAGGTACAGCAGGCGGTGAAGAAGGCAAATGGCATGTTGGCCTTCATAGCTAGGGGATTTGAGTATAGGAGCAGGGAGGTCTTAATGCAGTTGTACAGGGCCTTGGTGAGGCCTCACCTGGAATATTGTGTTCAGTTTTGGTCTCCTAATCTGAGGAAGGACGTTCTTGCTATTGAGGGAGTGCAGCGAAGGTTCACCATACTGATTCCTGGGATGGCGGGACTGACATATGAGGAGAGACTGGATCGACTGGGCCTGTATTCACTGGAGTTTAGAAGAATGAGAGGGGATCTCAAAGAAACATATAAAATTCTGACGGGACTGGACAGGTTAGATGCAGGAAGAATGTTCCCGATGTTGGGTAAGTCCAGAACCAGGGGTCACAGTTTAAGAATAAGGGGTAAGCCATTTAGGACCGAGATGAGGAGAAACATTTTCACTCAGAGAGTTGTTAGTCTGTGGAATTCTCTACCGCAGAGAGTTGTTGATGCCAGGTAGATATATTCAAGAGGGAGTTAGATATGGCCTTGATGGCTAAAGGGATCAAGGGGTATGGTGAGAAAGCAGGAAAGGGGTACTGAGGTGAATGATCAGCCATGATCTTATTGAATGGTGGTGCAGGCTCGAAGGGCTGAATGGCCTACTCCCGCACCTATTTTCTATGTTTCTATGTAAAATATTTGTTCTAAGTCTCTGCCATTTACCTGTTTCCCATTATTAATTCCCCAGTCTCATCCTCTAAAGGACCAACATTTATTTTAGCTACTCTCTTCCTTTTTATATACTTGTAGAAGCTCTTACTTTCTGTTTTTATATGTCTTGCTAGTTTACTCTCATAAACTATCTGCTCTCTATTATTTTTTTAATCGTTTTTTGCTGGTTTCTAAAAATTTTGCAATCCTCTGGCCATCCACTATTCTTCGCAACATTGTATGCAACCCCTTATTGCATTGGAGGTATGCGTCTAGGTCCTGATGGGTGCACAAGTGGGTGCGGTGAGGCCGAGCCCCCTCGGGACAGTGACGGTATGTTGAGGACCTTTGTATCCTCTGTCAGACCACTTCGCACTGACACCACAATCTTTCACCGTTTTCCATATGACTAGCATTTCAGAACGCCTTTCCGAGTCCTAGCCCCCTCCCCTGCAGTTAACTACTCACCTCTGGCTTTGTGCTTTCAGATGATGAACCAGACGCCCAGGATCCTGCACGTCAGCCATCCAGTGCCGACGATGGTGGAGAGGAGGAGCAGGTGGGGGACACCACTCTGGCAATTAGTGAGAAGGTAGCAGCCTCAGAGATTGGGGCCAGCACCTCAGTCGGAGGGTTGGAGGTGGATGACGCTCCGGAACCCAGTGGCCTGCAGCAACGCCACAGAGGAGGGAAAACCAGGGGCCAGCACCCCGGAGGGTGAGTGTACACCTGAATGATGTTCAGCAGCACTCTGATGAGGAGGCTCAATTGGAGGTTGTCACAAGACAATCATTGTGGATGCACAGCAATCCGTTGGGTGCATTGGCAAAGGTGCCCGAGAGTCTCAATGCACTTGCTGAGAGGATGGAGGAGTCCACCTCAACTTTTGCTCTTGTGTCTCAGCAGCCCATCGAGACCCTCCTTTGTAGATATGAATGGATGTTGGAAGCTACCAATGACCATGGGGTCCCAGACATGATGGCACGGGCTATGGCAGTAACCATTGAACACCAGGTCGAAGCCATGTAAGGCTGTAATGTCGTGGTGGCATCAATCAACTCTGATGCCATGCACGTACTGACTGCTGCCATCGTGTCTGGGGCCCCATCTATCCAACAGGGACCCAAAGGTGCCGAAGCAGGACAGCAATCTGTGCTCACTCAAATTGCTCCAGATGCTCAGGCTCTGCCCTGGGGGAGTAGCAGCGTGTCGGGCCTTATGGAACGTGATGTCCTCTCTCATCATTGTGTCTTTGCTCCTGCTGCTCTCTGCAACCCATCCAGTCGTTGGAAAAATGCTGGAATCCATTATTAAGGAAGTGGTAACTCGGTGCTTAGAAAATCATAATAAGATTAGACAGAGTCAACATGGTTTTATGAAAAGGAAATCGTGTTTGACAAATTTATTAGAGTTTTTTGAGGATGTAACTAGCAGGGTAGGTATAGGGGAACCAGTAGATGTAGTATATTTGGATTTCCAAAAAGCATTCAATAAGGTGCCACATAAAAAGATTATTAAGCAAGATAAGGGCACATGGGGTTGGGGTAATGTAGAAGCATGGATAAAGGATTGGTTAGTAGACAGAAAACAGAGAGTAGGGATAAACGGATCATTTTCAGATTGGCTGGCTGTAACTAGTCTGACAAGGTCCCACAAAAGAGATTAGTGTGCAAAATTAAAGCACATGGTATTGGGGGTAATGTATTAACGTGGATAGAGAACTGGTTGGCAGACAGGAAGCAGAGAGTCGGAATAAACGGGTCTATTTCAGAATGGCAGGCAGTGACCAGTGGGATGCCGCAGGGTTCAGTGATGGGACCCCAGCTACTTACAATATACATCAATGATTTAGATGAAGGAATTGAATGTAATATCTCCAAGTTTGCAGATGACACTAAGCTGGGTGGCGGGGTGAGCTGTGAGGAGGATGCTAAGAGGCTGCAAGGTGACTTGGACAGGTTAGGTGAGTGGGAAAATGCATGGCAGATGCAGTATAATGTGGATAAATGTGAGGTTATCCACTTTGGTAGCAAAAACAGGAAGACAGAATATTATCTGAATGGTGACAGATTAGGAAAAGGGGAGGTGCAACGAGACCTGGGTGTCATGGTACATCGGTCATTGAAAGTTGGCCTACAGGTGCAGCAGGCGGTGAAGAAGGCAAATGGCATGTTGGCCTTCGTAGCTAGAGGATTTCAGTACAGGTCTTACTACAGTTGTACAGAGCCCTGATGAGGCCACACCTGGAATATTGTGTTCAGTTTTGGTCGCCTAATCTGAGGAAGGACATTCTTGCTATTGAGGGAGTACAGCGAAGGTTCACCAGACTGATTCCCGGGATGGCAGGACTGACATATGAGGAGAGACTGGATCAACTGGGCTTGTATCCACTGGAGTTTAGAAGAATGAGAGGGGATCTCATAGAAACATATAAAATTCTGACAGGATTGGACAGGTTAGAGGCAAGAAGAATGTTCCCATTGCTGGGGAGTTCCAGAACCAAGGGTCACAGTCTAAGAATAAGGGGTAAGCCATTTAGGACTGAGATGAGGAGAAACTTCTTCAGTCAGAGAGTGTTTAACCTGTGGAATTCTCTACTGCAGAGAGTTGTTGAGGCCAGTTCGTGAGATATATTCAAAAGGGAGTTAGATGTGGCCAAAGGGATCAAGGGGTATGGAGAGAAAGCAGGAACGGGGTACTGAGGTTGAATGATCAGCCATGATCTTATTGAATGGCGGTGCAGGCTCCAAGGGCCGAATGGCCTGCTGCTGCACCTAATTTCTATGTTTCTATGTTTCTAGTGGGGTGCCGCAAGGATCAGTGTTTGGGTCTCAGCTAACTACAATCTATATTAATGACTTGGATGATGGGACCGTATGCAATGTATCCAAGTTTGCTGATGATACAAAGCTAGGTAAAATGGTAAGATGTGAGGAGGTCGCAAAGAGCCTGCAACGGGATATGGGGCTAGATTTTACCTGCAGCACCAAGCAAATCATTCAGCCTGTGGACTCAAACCCGCCAAGTACTGGACACAGAATGGTGCCTTTCACAGGCAAGACTGTAGAACGTGGCTCTGCCCAGGGCAGAGAGCACAGACCTCAGGGTTCCAGAACTCAGAGTCCGCCGAGGGATGCTAATCGAGTAGCACCATGCTGGCGTTGCGGAGGAAACCATAGGGCTCACCAGTGTCGGTTTGCGGAATACGTATGCAAAGCCTGTAACACGAAGGGCCACCTCCAGCGCATGTGTAAAAGAAATACGACTCACTATCTAGCAGAGGAATTGGTAGATGACTTTGAATCCAGTGGGGAGTATGATGATTTGGCCAGAGAAGCAGCTCAGCCCCAAGAAGTGTATGGAGTGTATACCTGCACCACCGATTGTCCTCCAGTGAAGATGGAAGTTGAGATAAACGGCGTTCCAGTCTTCATGGAAGTGGACACGGGAGCGAGCCAGTCAGTGATGAACCAGGATGCCTTTGAGAGGCTGTGGAACAAAAAATGACCCGAGCTGGTTCCAGTACAGGAAAAGTTGCGCACCTAAACCAAGGAGCTGATCCCAGTCCTTGGTAGTGCGGATGTAAGTGTAATTCATAATGGTGTGGTGCATAAATTACCTCTGTGGATTGTTGCAGGTGATGGTCCAACGCTACTCAGAAGAAGGTGGATGGGGAAGATCCAGTGGAAATGGGAAGACCTCTTCACTCCACTAATCGATGTCCCCCATGGTCAGAGGCAGAGCAAAACCTCATCTTCGCTTGGGCCAGGCACCAGAGAACAGACCAGCGCAGCACCTGAGGCACAGACCGTCCATCACGACTGCGTGGCAATGATCCGACCGGAACAATCTAAAAATATCTTCCTGGTTCCAGAAGCAGGACTCCTGGGGAGGAAAATCGAAATCACAGGTACCCTTCCAGCGTTTGTGGCAGAATCGCGGGAGAGAAGGATCAAGACAGTCGACCTCGAGGACCGAGGCAAGATAGCGCTCTTGCTGCAGCGAGGAGCAGCGTGGCTGAAAAGAAACATGGCCGCGGCAACATCACGAGGTGCAACGCTGAGGGACCAACATGTGGGGTCGAACAAAGGATCTGATTGGGGTAAAGCCAGCAGGGTTCTCTTAAAGGAGACCTGCAACCAACTGAACTTAAAGAGACATTGTATGCATGGCAATCAATGTACGAACCGATTAAGATTGTGAACAGAATGTTGTTGCAAGATGCCGGCACTGTAAAGAATAGAATGTTGTTGCGAGATGTCAGTACCAGTCCTAATATAAAGAACAAAATGTTGTTACAAGATGTCGGTACCAGTCCTAATACAAGGAACCAAATGTTGTTGCGAGATGTCGGGAATAGTGTCCACTAGAGCAGCAATTGAGCGAATTCGGGAGGGTAAAGGTGCGGTGCCTGATACCCTGCCCCAGGTCTATCCCACGCTGCAGGTACCCGATGGCACCATTCGCCACAGACCTGGAAACAAAAACGGCGCCAATACACGCAGTCAGCCACCGTTGCCCACCACTCGGGTGGAGACGGTGCAGCCCTCAGACCCAGTCGCTACCTCGGCCATGTCCGGGAGCGAAAGATCAGAACCAACGAATTCCCAAAACGGGACCTGGAACAGCCAGGTTCCCAACACCATTAGAAAACAGGCAGAAGACTCTGCAGCCCTCAAAGGAGGACAGGGAGGCCACACACATCTGTGGCTCTGCCCACCACTAGACAACAGCAAAGGCCCTGAGTCCTGGCTCGGTGAGCGAACCAAGCCCACCCCGCTAGCAGGGGGCGCAGCGCCACCATCAGACGACTAGGACCCCGTCCGGTTGCTCTGGAACTAGTGTCCTCACATACCTGTACTACTACCTCAGTACTGACCATGACTGAACCATGATGCAATCTACCCAATCCTGGCACACGACCGCCAGTCATGGAACCTAGGTGCCACGATACAAACGAAAAACTTTTTTTTTTTCTTCCTTTCTTTGTACTTGCACTGTGTCTGATCCTGTATGTTAATGTAATGGGCCAGCTGCAAGATCTCACTGTGGGGGGGGAAATGGATGTATGTAGCTATGGACACACACATGAATCACACCCAGAACCCACTGGAACTTCCACCGCATCATCAAACCATCCAATCTGATAACCACTACCCAACGTTGTGGCAAAAGGACTTGGGGGTTAACAGGGAGAAGGCCAAGCCAAAGCACAGCCAAGGTGCAAGGGCTAGTGCCACTTAAGTCTGGGGAGAGCTAAGCCAGAGCATATAATGCAAAGGTAATTGGCACAAAGGACTTGGGGAGAGTGATGTTGTATATGCTGACTATGGATGTACTCTATGTGTAGTCACTGTGAGATTGTATAAGATGGAGACTTGTTTACCTGATGTATTATCAATAAGGTTCACACCATGTACATACATGCTGACACCACTGGAGGGTGCAACTGGCGGAGATCAGGGGTTTCCTGTCCCGGTGGCAGGGCTCTGTATAAAAGGCTGCACACCTTGCTTGCACAGCACTCTGGAGTTTGGAATAAAGGACCAAGGTCACTACAGTTGGAGTACAACACATTGCCTCATGGAGTCATTCATAAGTACACTATAGACATAACAACCGCGGCACTGTCTTTCTACGTGTCCGGTTCCTTTCGGGCCTCTGTGGTGTAGATTTCCCCTCTGTCTCACCATGCCACACATCGCTGCATTAGACAGATCACGGAGGCCCTGTACGCGCGTAGGATGGACTTTATCAGCTATCCCATGACCACGGAGGCTCAGACTGACAGGGCTGGAGCATTCTACCGCATTGCTAAGTTCCCCAGGGTGCAGGGAGAATTACAGTGCACTCACATCGCCATGCAGGCATCTTCTCATGACCCAGAGCTTTTTTGTAACAGAAAAGGATTTCACTCCCTGAAGGACCAATTAGTTGTCAACCACCTAATGGCAGTGAATGCCAAATGCCTGGGCAGCTTCGACGAGGCTCATATCCTGCGTGAGAGCGCTGTCTCTGACATGTTTAAGAGTCAGCCACAAGGACAATGCTGGATGCTTGGTGACAACTGATATGGCCTCGCCACCTGGCTGATGACCCCCCTGCTTGACATCCACACCGAGGCCAAGAAACGATACAACCAGAACCACAGAGACACCCACAATGTGGTCCAGAAAACAACAACTGTGCTTAAGCAGCGCTTTATATGTCTGGACCACTCAGGAGGGGAGCTACAATACAACCCTGAGCAAGTAGCTCAATTCGTGGTGGCAATTCTTGTCCCCTCCTGGCTATCAGGAGGGGACAAGAATTGCCAGAAGGGACTGATGGTCCACCTCAGGAGAGAGAGGAAGAGGAGGACAAGGGGCTGGACACTGACCTAGGGCCAGACAATCAGGCTGGCTATGCAACCATGCCCACGCCCCCCCTCCGGATTGCAGGAAAGGGACGTGGTGGCTACATAGCTGCAAGACTCTTACAACAGGAGCTCATAACTGAACGATTTGCCTGAAAGAACGTTGCTATGAGTGACAACGCTGACACACTGTTGTGTGTGTGCAGCTCAGACATCAAAGGTGGCCATCACCTTGGTGCCAGTTGAAGTTTACATTGATTGAAGTTAACTTTTATTTAACCCTTTCATGTTAAGGAATCACCAGTGTGTAACGGTCCAGCTATCTGAGACAATACGTAACAAGGTTATGTTGAATTTTTTTAAATTTATACGACCATTGGTCTGAAATCATAAGTATCACGGGCAAAAACACCACACCCCCGCCCACACTCCACTTTTTCGACCATTGACATCAATCAAATGGTCAACATGTCCAGCAACACAGAATACAAATGCAAAACAGGAGGGTAGCACCCTCCCCCCATACATTACAACAAATTGCATACAACCAGATGGAGATACAACACAGCCATCACCTGCGGACATGCACCTCACTTTCCTTCCCCCCTCCCCTTCTTCTCCCCACCTCTACCCCTTCACCCCTTCACTCCACGCCGCCTGGCTGAAGAGCTCCTCAGGTGGTGCCGTATTGTGGGGGATGAAAGCAGAGGCGGTGGTTGGACGTGTACAGGAGCGGGAGTTGGTGAAGGAGGAACATTCTCGGATCCAGAAGCAGGATCTTGGTCCTGCCTCTCATCTGTCGTTTGCAGTGGTGGTGCGGAACCTAGGGGTGGAGTGCCGGGCTCCGGGACCCCTGGGAGGCCTGTGCTAGCAGTGTTCCTGGCTATCACCTCGAGGGCCTCCGCTATCCGCGGAACGTATTCAGTCATGGTGACCAGATGTCAGGATATGCCCCCCAATGCATCGAGGATCTGGCCACCAATGTCAACAGTCCTCCTGGACAACTATACCATCTCTCCACTCTCATGTGGCGCTCGTGGACCAGATCTGCCGTGTCCACGAAACCTCCTCGAAGTTGGCGCCGTCCTAGGGACAAATGGGGTGCCTTGTGGCGAGGTGCTTGGGGCCGGTACCTCCAGAGTAGAGGCAGGAATGACCAGAGGAGCACTAGATGGCTTTGGGGTGGAATGGCTTCTGAAGCGCGGCGATGCAGGTTCCTCGAAGTCCGCGCTTTCATCCGTAGAGAACAGACCCAGTGGATTGACGGGCGAAAATCGGAGCTCGTCAGCACTAGATGTAGAATCATCCGGCTAATCCAGCCCCGCACCCCCACCTTCTAGAATTTTTTGAGGATGCAACTAGTAGAGTGGACAAGGGAGAACCAGTGGATGTGGTGTATTTGCACTTTCAAAAGGCTTTTGACAAGATTCCACACAAGAGATTAGTGTGCAAAGTTAAAGCACATGGTATTGGAGGTAATGTATTGACATGGATAGAGAACTGGTTGGCAGATAGGAAGCAAAGAGTAGGAATAAACGGGTCCTTTTCAGAATGGCAGGCAGTGACTAGTGGGGTACCGCAAGGTTCAGCGTTGGGCCCCCAGCTATTTACAATATATATTAATGATTTGGACGAAGGAATTGAATGTAATATCTCCAAGTTTGTAGATGACACTAAGCTGAGAGGCAGTGTGAGCTGTGAGGAGGATGCTAAGAGGCTGCAGGTTGACTTGGACAGGTTAGGTGAGTGGGCAAATGCATGGCAGATGCAGTATAATGTGGATAAATGTGAGGTTATCCACTTTGGTGGAAAAAACAAGGAGGCAGAATATTATCTGAATGGTGACAGATTAGTAAAAGGGGAAGTGCAACGAGACCTGGGTGTCATAGTACATCAGTCAGTGAAAGTTGCCATGCAGGTACAGCAGGCGGTGAAGAAGACAAATGGCATGTTGGCCTTCATAGCTAGGGGATTTGAGTATAGGAGCAGGGAGGTCTTACTGCAGTTGTACAGGGCCTTGATGAGGCCACACCTGCAATATTGTGTTCAGTTTTGGTCTCCTAATCTGAGGAAGGATATTCTTGCTATTGAGGGAGTGCAGCGAAGGTTCACCAGACTGATTCCCGGGATGGTAGGACTGACATATGAAGAAAGACTGGATCGACTAGGCTTATATTCACTGGAATTTGGAAGAATGAGAAAGGATCTCAGAGAAACATATAAAATTCTGATGGGATTGGACAGGTTAGTTGCAGGAAGAATGTTCCCAATGTTGGGGAAGTCCAGAACCAGGGGACACAGACTAAGGATAAGGGGTAAGCCATTTAGGACCGAGATGAGGAGAAGCATCTTCACTCAGAGTTGTGAACCTGTGGAATTCTCTACCCCAGAAAGTTGTTGAGGCCAGTTCATTAGATATCTTCAAAAGGGAGTTAGATGTGGCCCTTACAGCTAAAGGGATCAAGGGGTATGGAGAGAAAGCAGGAATGGGGTACTGAAGTTGCATGATCAGCCATGATCATATTGAATGATGGTGCAGGCTCGAATGGCCGAATGACCTACTCCTGCACCTATTTTCTATGTTTCTATGTTTCTATGTTTCTATGTTTCTGGCTTCTGTGGTCTTGCCTGGGGCCGCGCTGCTGGCTGAGCTGCAAAACACAAATGAGGTTATCAGAGGAGAAGGGTGTGCTAGGGTGACAAGGTGAATCCACAGCGTATGCACGACAAAAGCACCACCGCTATCAAAATCATCACAGACATCACATTTCATGACCATCAACACATTCTGCATTGCAATGATTTTCATTATGCCAGCGTTATTTATAGGACAATTTTATAAATCATCTATCATATATGATTGGTTGGATATCAGTGGATGTGGCATCTATTGACTTTACATCAATGGTGTAAACTTTACTCACATCGCATCACTTCAGGGTCTGGAAATGCTTGCGTGGCCATCCGGGTGTGCTTCCCCACGAGTTGAGCACCCACTCCTCCATCTCAGTGATGTCGCTGGGAACTGGTGGCCCCCCACCCGTTCGCCTCTGCACGGACTTCATTGTCGGTAGCTTCTTCTGTAAAAGGTGACAGAATGACTTGACATGAGATCATTGCATGATATCATTGCTAGGTGCTGTCACAGAGACTGATACAACACATAACCGACAGATTTAATCATGATTATTATGATAATTATCATTCTTTACCTAAAGACATATACCATGACCGCAGGCTTTGACTACAGCATTCCCGGTAAAAGTGAAAGACCTTACATCTGATTATAGTCACTCATGACTCTTACACATCAAATTATATAAATACATAAGTACATGTAAATAAATGTAATACTTACTCTTGCGGATCCGACAAGGTCGTTCCATCGTTTGCGGCATTGGTTGCCCTCACACACCTCGTTGGTCGCCGACGAGACCACCTCTGCTATCTCGGCCCATATCCTTTGATTTGGACTTCCCACACCCTCCTTGGGTCAATCACCCCAGCGTAACTCGACCTCCTGCAGGAGGGAGGCACTTGCCTCGCCCAAGAACCTCTCGCTCTTTTGTGCCCTCCAATGTGTTCCTCTCCCAGCTCACTGCTCTCGCCAGCTTCAGTCTCTACAGCTGTGTCGCCTCCTCCTCTCCCTCCATTATAGGCCAAATTCGGGCAAAAATCTGGCTGGTAACAGCGAAATTTTTTTGTCCAATTTGCTTAAAGCTCTCAACTCGCCCTCCTTCCTCCCAAAGCAGCCACACCACACCCACACACGCCTTCACTCCCTCTCAGCTCCTTCTCTATCTATTTCATCTTCTGCACATGTCATGATGACTCTTGACCTTCTGAATCGCGAGAATTGAGCATTGCCATGCCTTTGCTAAGGACGGCGACACTTTACGACAGAAGGTCAGCGAGATTTAACGCCACCGCCCATTTCATATCGCTCGCGCTAACTCCCAATTTCAAAAAGGGAGACTGGGGGCTTTGAGAGTGGGCGATAAGCCGGCAATCTGACAACCCATTTTTACCGTCCATGCCAGAAATACCGCCCACTTTTGTGAAAGTGTAAAATCTAGCCCATAGATAGTTTAAGTGAGTGGGCAATAAGGTGGCAGATGGAGTATAATGTGGGTAAATGTGAGGTTATTGACTTTGGTTGGAAGAATAGAAAAACTAAATATTGTGAAATGATGAGAAGCTATTAAATGTTGTTGTTCAGACAGATTTAGGTGTCCTAGTGCAAGAAACACAGAGTTAGCATGTAGTTACAGAAAGCAATTAGGAAGGCAAATAGCATGTTGGCTTTTATTGTTAGACGGTTTGAGTACAAGAATGAGGAAGTCTTGCTACACTTGTGCAAGGCTTGGTGAGACTGCACCTGGAGTACTGTGCATAGTTTTGCTTTCCTTATTTAAGGAAGGATATATTTGCCTTAGAGGCGGTGCAACAAAGGTTCACTAGATTGATCCTGGGATGAAAAAGTTGTCCTACGAGGAGAGACTGGGCCTATACTCTCCGGAGTTTAGAAGAATGAGACGTGATCTTATTGGAACATGTAACATTCAGAGGGGGGATTGACAGGATAAATGCTGAGAGATTGATACTGGAATTCCAGTGTACCGGGTCCGTACGAAGTTTCTACGGACCCGGGAAGGCATCAGAAAAGCCGGTTTGCAACACGCAATGCGCGTGCGCTGAAAACTGGCTTTTCCGATCTGTCAAGTTTCTAGCTTGACAGATCATCCGCGGATCGGGAGCGGCGGATCAGGACAAGATTTCCAATATTTACGGATATCTCCTCAAAATGTCCTCAAAAATCTTGCGCCTGAAAAAGCAGGCGTATTGCCTACTTTTACAGGCGCAAGTGTTTAAAAATACACAAAAACATTTTAAAATCAAGTCATAAAAATACATTTTATTCTTAAAAACCCTCCCCACTACGGTAAGTTTATTTCTAACCATAATTTTTAAAACTTTTTTAAAAATCGGGAAAATATTTTATTTTTATAAGACATAATAACTTTAATTTCAATTAATTTAAAATATGTGTGGTCTGTTTTTTATTTTTTATTATTTTGTGTGATTGCTTTTGTTCCCATTAATACCACTGAGAACTCGTAGTTACGCGAGTCTCAGTGCTATTAATGGGAACCTGTGAAATACTTACCTGATTGGCTGAGCAGTCACACATGACTGCATCTTCTGCATCGGGACCCTCTGCATGGGAGCACGCTTCGCAGTATGGGAGGAGAAGGCCTCCCCATCGGAAATCAGGGCGCCTCCTAGACCACCAGGTAAATTCGTTAAAAATATCCAGCGAGAAGGCAATTGCTCGCGGGAAGACCCCCAGAGGAATTTTTGGGCTATTATTTCCCCTGGCTGGAGAGAATGAGGAGGGATAGCCTCAGGTTAAGGGGTCGGCCTTTTAACACTGAGATGAGGAGGAATTTCTTCACTCAGAGAGTTGTGAATCTTTAGAATTCTCTGCCCCAAAGTGCTGTGGATGCTCAGTCGTTGAGTATATTTAAGGCTGAGATCGATAGATTTTTGGACCCCAGAGGAATCAAGGGAAATGGGCATTCAGCAGAAAAGTAAAGTTGAGGTCATTGAATGGCGGAGTTGGCTTGACGGCCCTACGGTCTACTCCTGCTCCTAATTCTTATGTTATGATCCGATATCGTCTGTTTCACACCACCGCCCGAGATGAATTTCTAGGCCATGACCTTTTACTTCCCAATAAGTTAAGCATTAATTCCCACCAATTTGCAGGTTGTTCTGTTTCATTATACTTAAATATTTATTGTTTTACTTACAGCTTTAAATTCTGTTTAAGTAATGTATCTTGTCGCTGTGTTTTCAGTAATTGGTTTGTGTAGTATAATCTTTTGAAGCATATAGTGATAGATCGTTTATCACTTTTACAGAAATGGCTTGGCCTTATCACAGACATACACTGAATTTCAATGGTTGTTTTTACTCTGTTTATTGCTGAGTTTTGTGTTCATTACTAATATTCTCTTCTTTTTTAAGTCAATCAATTCTGTTTGTAATATAAACACTATGTAGTGAAAAAATGTCTGTAAATACAGAAATATATATGTATATCCTTGCTTAAAAATAAGATAATAATTACAATCAAATCAGACACATTAAACTCAAATGAATATAGTTTAAAACAACTTGTGCTTTTATAATTTCATATATAAATATTTTCAGAGCAGCAATAAATAATTGCTTTCTTCCTCAAGTGTTAAACACTGCTTTAATTCTGGGCAGTTATAGAAATATGCAATTCCTTAATTAACAATTTTAATTTAGAATCTGAATTTAAACTCCACTATAATGTAGAGAACTGGGGCCCAATTCTCCTCTCACTATGCAAAGCTGTCTCAATAACCAAATGTTTTGAAAATATGCACAAAATTGCATTTTCCCTTATAGGATTACAAATAAAGACTGTGAAAACTGAGATACTGATCAGGATTTCTAATATTTAGATATAAATGAATGAATGCTGATCATGTAAAAGATGACAGGACAGGTTAACAAAGCAGTTAATAAAGGCATACGGGATCCTGGGCTTTACATAGAAACATAGAAACATAGAAAATAAGTGTAGGAGTAGACAATTCGGCACTTCGAGCCTGCACCACCATTCAATAAAATCATGGCTGATCATTCAACTCAGTACCCCTTTCCTGCTTTCTCTCCATACCCTTTGATCCCTTTAGCTGTAAGGGCCATATCTAACTCCCTCTTGAATATATCCAATGAATTGGCATCAACATCTCTCTGCTGTAGGGAATTCCACAGGTTAACAACTCTCTGAGTGAAGAAGTTTCTCCTCATCTCAGTCCTAAATGCCTTACCCCTTATCCTTAGACTGTGTCCCCTGGTTCTGGACTTCTCCAACATCGGGAACATTCTTCCAGCATCTAACCTATCCAATCCCATCAGAATCTTATATGTTTCTATGAGATCCCCTCTCATCCTTCTAAACTCCAATATATCAAGGCCCAGTTGATCAAGTCTCTCCTCATATGTCAGTCCTGCCATCCCGGGAATCAGTCTGGTGAACCTTCGCTACACTCCCTCAATAGCAAGAACGTCCTTCCTCAAATTAGGAGACCAAAACTGAACACAATATTCCAGGTGAGGCCTCACCTAGGCCCTGTACAACTGCAGTAAGACCTCCCTGCTCCTATACTCAAATCCCCTAGCTATGAAGGCCAACATACCATTTGCCTTCTTCACCGCCTGCTGTACCTGCATACCAACCTTCAATGACTGATGAACCATGACACCCAGGTCTCATTGCACCTCCCCCTTTCCTAATCTGCCATCATTCAGATAATATTCTGCCTCCGTGTTTTTGCCCCCAAAGTGGATAACCTCACATTTATCCACATTATACTGCATCTGCCATGCATTTGCCCACTCACCTAACCTGTCCAAGTCACCCTGCAGCCTTTTAGCATCCTTCTCACAGCTCACACCGCCACCCAGTTTAGTGTCATCTGCAAACTTGGAGATATTACACTCAATTCCTTCATCTAAATCATTAATGTATATTGCATCATTTCAAACTGAGTCCAACTCTGTTCGTCGACTTAAAACTTCTTCCAGGTTGTGCAGGTATTCAGAGGTGTCGTGGCCAGTTATGAGTATGTCATCCTGAAATAAGACGTGGAACCGATTTCAACAGGCTCTCCATGTTTTTTTGGAATGGGCACGTGTGATACACAAACAGTCCTTTGTGCGTGTTAATGCATGTTAATTTTTTCGACGACTCAACCAGCTCCTAGGTCATGTAAGCGGAGGTTAGATCCAGCTTGGAGAACGCCTTTCTCTCTGCTAATGTCGCGAAAAGGTCATCAGCTTTGGGTAGCGAGTACTGGTGCTATAGCGAGACTCAGTTGATCGTTACTTTGTAGTCGCTGCAGATTCTGACCGTGCCGTCGCTCTTTAGTACCGGAACAATCGGGCTGGCCCACTCGTTGAACTCGACTGGCGATATGATTCCCTCGCGTTGAAGTCTGTCCAATTCGATCTCCACTTTCTCCCTCATCATGTAGGTGACCGCTTGAGCCTTGTGATGAATGGGTCATGCCTCGGGGACCAAGTGGAGCTGAACTTTGGCATCTGTGAAGTTGCCGATGCCTGGTTCAAATAAAGATGGGAACTTGTTCAGCACTTGAGCACAGGAAGCATTGTCCACTGACGATAACACTTTGACGTCTTCCCAGTTCCACCGAATCTTCCCCATCCAGCTTCTGCCAAGCAGCGTTGGCCCATCGCCTCGTACAATCCACAATGGCAGCTCATGTGCTCTCCATCATAGGATACTTTTACGTTCGCACTGTCATTAACTGGTATGTATCACTTACTTGATGTAAGTGCGCAGCTTTATCTGAATCGGGCTCAGCTTGGGTCTTTGTGATTTGTTGTTGCCTCACAGCCTTTCAAATGCCTTCTGGCTCATAATTGACTGACTTGCCCCCGTGTCCAGCTCCATGGATACAGGAACGCCATTTACTTTGACTTTTATCATCATGGGAGGACTTTTTGTGGAGAACGTGTGCACCCCGCACACTGCTCCCTCGGCTGAGTTGCCTCTCTAGCTTGTCCTTTGTGATCCATGTTGGATCGGGACTCTTCTGCCGACTCCACTGCCACGTGGTGAGTGGCAGTATGTTTGCACATTCGCTGGAGGTGGCCCCTTGTTCTGCAGCTTTTGCACGCATAGTCTTTAAATCGACATTGATGGCCCCATGATTATCCCGGCAACACCAGCACTGTGTTAATGATTTTGCATTTACACCCCTTGGCGGCCTAGCAGCAGCAGGCATGTAGGCTCTGCTCTGTACAGTTCTTATTAGTTCAACAGTTCTGCCTGCAATCGGTGTTATTTTACGTACAGTACTTGCCAGTAAGCTCTGATTCTGGTAGGAAGTCATCTGTAAGGTATCGCGACTCGAGGACATGAACGCCTGGCTTATGGTGATGGCCTTCTTCAGGTCAACGGTTTCGGCAGCCAGCAGCTTGCGAAGGATATCCTCGTGGCCTATGCCCATCACAAAAGCGTCTCACAATACATCGTTCAAAAATCCCGCAAATTCACACGGTCCCATGAGCCGTCTTAAGTCGGCGACAAACTTCGCCACATCCTGGTCCTCCAGGCGCCGGTGTGTGTAGAAGCGATACCTGGCCATCAGCGAGTGCAGCTCTGCGTATGACTTCTCCGTTGGTTTCACTGGTGCAAGCAGATCCCTGATGAGGCCGTAGACCATGGACCCGCAGCTGGTCAAAAGAATCGCCCTGCGTTTTCCTTCCACTGCCTCGCCGTCCAGGTCATTGGCCACAAAGTGCTGGTCAAGCTGCTCGATAAAGGGTTCCCAATCTTCACCCTCTGCATACTTTTCTAAAACACCAATGGTAGCCACGACTGCGTAAAAGTTCATGATTTGTAATTCGTCGCCAGTTATTATGTCTGTAATTACCATCGAATAACTCCACGAGGCCTTGTACTGTGAGTAAAAACTGTGTGACTTCAGTCCATTTTAATACGACTGTAAAGTGAGGGGCAGCATGGCTGACCGTCTTTTATATGCCCCTGCACACCTGGGCAGGAAAACTCTGGGGTCTCCAACAGCAGCGTCCTCAGGTGGTACATCGTACATTGTTACATAGTGAATACAAAGAGTTTGCATACATGACACTCTCCTTGAAGCAGAGAAGGCAAATAGGAGATTTGATAGAGGTGTTCAACATTATGAAGGTTTTAGGCAGAGTAAATAAAGAGAAACAGTTTCCAATGGCTGAAGGGTCGATAACCAGAGGGAACAGATTTAAAAGAACCAGAGGCGGCATGTGGAAAATGAAATTACACAATAAGTGGTTAGGATGTGGAATGCACTACCTGATAGGGTGGTAGATAGCTTCAATAGTAGCATTTAAAAGGGGATTAGATAAATACTAGTGGAGAAAAAAATGTAGGGATATGGGGAAAAAGCAGGGGAATGGGACTTTTTAAAATTTATTCGTCTGGGATGTGGGCGTCTCTGGCAAGGCCGGCATTTATTGCCCATCCCTAATTGCCCTTGAGAAGGTGGTGGTGAGCCGCTTTCTTGAACCGCTGCAGTCCTTGTGGTGAAGCTACTCCCACGGTGCTGTTAAGGAGGGCGTTCCAGGACTTTGACCAAGTGGCAATGAAGGAACAGCAATATACTTCCAAGTCAAGATGGTATGTGTCTTGGAGGGGAACTTGCAGATGATGGTGCTCCCATGCGTCTGCTGCCCTTGACTTTCTAGATAGTAGAGGCCACGGGTTTGGGAGGTGCTGCCGCAGAAGCCTTGGCGAGTTGCTGCAATGCATCTTATACTGTAGCCACGGTGCGCCGGTGTTGGAGCAAGTGAATGTTGAAGGTGATGGATAGGGTGCCAATCAAACCGGTTGCTTTGTCCTGGATGGTGTCGAGCTTCTGGAGTGTTGTTGGAGCTGCACTCATTGGTTTCCATCACACTCCTGACTTGTGCCTTGTAGATGGTGGAAAGGTTTTGGGAAGTCAGGTGGTGAGATCCTCACCACAGAATAACCAGCCTCTGACCTGCTCTTGAAGCCACAGTATTTTGTGGTTGGTCCATGGTGTCCCCCAAGATGTTGATGGTGGGGGATTCGGCGATGGTAATGCAGTAGAATATAATGGGGAGGTGGTTAGACTCTCTCTTGTTGGAGATGGTCATTGCCTGGCACTTGTTTGGCACGAATGTTACTTGCCACATCAGCCCAAGCCTGAATGTCGTCCAGGTCTTGCTGCATGCGGGCATGGAATGCTTTGTTTTCTGCGGATGGAATTGAACTCTGCAATCATCAGCAAACATCCCCACTTCAGACCTTATGATGGAGGGAAGGTCATTGATGAAGCAGTTGTAGAGGGTTGGGCCTAAGACACTGCCCTGAGGAACTCCTGCAGAGATGTCCTGGGGCTGGGAATGATTAGCCTCCAACAACCACAACCATCTTCCTTTGTGCTAGGTATGACTCCAGCCAGGCGAAAGTTATCCCCCTGATTCATATTGATTTTAATTTTACTGGGACTCCTTGATGCCACATTCGGTCAAATGCTGTCTTGATGTCAAGGGCAGCTACTCTCACCTCACTGCTGGAATTCAGCTATTTTGTCCATGTTTGGACCAAAGCTGTAATGAAGTCTGGAGCCAAGTGGTCCTGCCGGAACCCAAACTGAGCATCAGTGAGTAGGTTATTGGTGAGTAATTGTCGCTTGATAGCATTGTCGACGACACCTTCCATCATTTTGCTGACGATTGAGAGTAGACTGATGGGGTGGTGATTGGCCAGATTGGATTTGTCCTGCTTTTTGTGGACAGGACATACCTGGACAGTGTCCCACATTATCGGATAGATGCCAGTATTGTAACTGTACTGGAACAGCTTGGCTAGAGACACGGCTAGTTCTGGAGCACAAGTCTTCAGCACGACAGCCGGGATGCTGTCAGGGCCCATAGCCTTTGCTGTATCCAGTGCACTCAGCCGCTTCTCGATATCATGTGGAGTGAATTGAATTGGCTGAATACTGGATTCTGTGATGGTGGGAACCTCAGGGAGAGGCCGATATAGATCATCCACTTGGCACTTCTGGCTCAAGATGGCTGCACATGCTTCAGCCTTGTCTTTTGCACTTGTATGCTGGGCTCCGCCAAAATTGAGGATGGGGTTATTCATGGAGCCTCCTCCTCCTCCTGTTAGTTGTTTAATTGTCCACCACCATTCACGACTGAATGTGGCAGGACTGCAGAGCTTTGATCTGATCCTGATTGTGGAATCGTTAAGCTCTGTTTATAGCATGCTGCTTCAGCTGCTTAGCATGCATGTAATCCTGTGTTGCAGCTTCCCCAGGTTGGCACCTAATTTTTAGGTACGTTTGGTGCTGCTCCTGGCATGTTCTTCTGCACTCCTCATTGAACCAGGGTTGGTCCCCTGGCTTGATGGTAATGGTTGTGTGAGGGATATGCCGGGCCATGAGGTTACAGATTGTGGTGGAATACAATTCTGCTGCTGCTGATGGCCCACAGCGCCTCATGGATGTTCAGTTTTGAGCTGCTGGATCTATTCTGAATCTATCCCATTTAGCACAGTGGTAGTGCCACACAACACGATGGAGGGTGTCTTTAGTGTGGAGACGGGACTTCATCTCCACAATGACTGTGCGGTGATCACTGCTATCAATGCTGCCATGGACAGATGCATCTGCGACAGGTAGATTGGTGAGGACAAGGTCAAGTAGGTTTTTCCCTTGTGTTGTTTCTCTCACCACTTGTCGCAGGCCCAGTGTGGCAGCTATGTCCTTCAGGATTCAGCCATCTCGGTCAATAGTGGTGCTACCGAGCCACTCTCGTTGATGGATATTAAAGTCCCCCACCCAGAGTAAATTCTATGCCCTTGCTACACTCACTGTTTCTTCCAAGTGGTGTTCAACATGGAGGAGTACTGATTCATCAGCTGAGGGAGGGTGGTAGGTGGTAATCAGCAGGAGGTTGCCATTGCCTATGCTTGACCTGAAGCCATGACTTCATGGGGTCCAAATTTAATGTTGAGGACTCCCAGGGCCACTCCCTCCCAACTGTATACCACTCTGCCGCCATCTTAGGTGGGTCTATCCTGCCGGTGGGACAGGACACACCCAGGGATGGTGATGGAGGAGTCTGGGACATTGGCTAAAAGGTATAATTCTGTGAGTATGAATATGTCAAGCTGTTGCTTGACTAGTCTGTGGGAGAGCTCTCCCAATTTTTGCACAAATACGCAGATGTTAGTGAAAAAGACTTTGCAGGGTCGACTGAGCTGGATGTGCCATTGTCGTGTCCGAAGCCGGTGCTGAGGCCGATGCTGGGTGGTCTGTCTGGTTTTATTGTTATTATTGTTTCTTGGAGTGGTTTGTTACAACTAAGTGACTTGCTAGGCCATTTCAGAGGGCAGTTAAGAGTCAACCACATTGTTGTAGGTCTGGAGTCACATATATAGGCCAGACCAGGTGAGGACGGCAGATTTTCTTCCCCAAAGGACATTAGTGAACCAGATGGGTTTTTACAACAATCCAGTAGTTTCATGGGGCCCAATTTTGGCCATGGTTTGCATCAATTTTTTTGGAATAAGTTGGTTTTTCTGACGTAAGTTAAAAAAAATCATTTTCCCCAATAAACTTGCTCCAGAGTAACTTAGTTAGGTACAATTTTTTTTAGTTCCGTTTTTTCTTCAAAGGGGGGCGTTCCCAGACACTTATGCCAGTTTTGGTCATTTATGCCACTTTGGTCAGCCAAAACTTACTCCAAATCGACTTAGGTCAGCGTATGTGGCCACTCTGAAAAACGTTGTGGGCAGTTAAGAAATCGGCGCAGGTAAGTAAGTAAGGACCTGCACCCAAGCACCAAGCAGCAAACATTCCAAATAAAAGTTAAAATAACGAAATAAAAATAAAGAACTCAGATAAACAATTGATTAACAATTAAATCTTTGAAGTAAATCCTACCTTGGACCGGGGAAGACAGGGGGCCTGCCTGTACGGGAGGCCATTCGACGTGGGATAGGGGCAACCGGCAAAGACGTATTGGGAGGCTGGGGGGAGGGGCGGGGGGGGGAGAGGAAAGGCTGGGCTCGACGGCATAAGGAGGGAGGGAGAGAAAAGGCTGGGATGAACGGCATCAGGAGGGTGGCAGGGAGGGGGAGGAAAAGCTGGGCTCGACGGCATCGGGAAGGAGGGAGAGAAAAGGCTGGGCTCGACAGCATCTCGGGTAGGGTTCTGACAGCCTGGGCTGCACTCAGATGCGGGCGTCCCTTCGGCCAGGGATAGGGGCTGCGAATATCGGCTCCTGCTGACAACTTGCAGGACCCCCTGGGAGGGTATGTGCGCAGACTCCACTGCGCATGTGGACAGCTGCCGGCAGTGTTTTCAGCCCAGAGCTGTAGCTCCGCACCCCCACTCCACCATGGATGCCGCGCCAGGACACAGGATACTCGGCAGAGAGGCCAGGATACTAAGTTTTTTGACGTCCTTTTCAGCGTACAAAGTCGGCGCATAAAGGATCAGTGCGCCAAAAAAACGGGTTGGCCAAAATTGGGCCCATGGTCACCATTTCTGACAGTAGATTTTTATTCCAGATTTATTTAATTAACTAAATTTAAATTCCACAGCTACCGTGGTGGGATTTGAACTCGCGTCTCTGGATTATTAATCCAGGCCTCTGGATTAGTAATCCCGTAACTAGCAGGATTGCTCTTCGAAAGAGCTGACTCAATAGGCCAAATAGCCTACTTCTGTACTGTACTATTCTATGATTTTATGATTCTAAGAGGATAATGCCCTCTCAAATGGATGTAAAAGATGTCATGTATGTAACCTTCATGTAACAACACTGCAATACTGTATATACTTGAGAAATGCACACATTGACCACAGGGGGTGAACTTGTGGGAGACACTCCTCACCTGGTCATCCAGGTATATAAAGGGAGGTCCCACGCAGGGTCATCACTTCTTGGTCCTGTGAATAAAGGTGCAGGTCATAGCGTGACCTTGTCCATAGAATGTGCCTCATGTGGATTTGTAGTATTGTGTAAGGACTTTATAGTGGCGACGAGAAACGGGAATCAACGACCCACGAGAATGGCCACCGGTAGCACAGAGGAACGGTACTGTGTTGGTGAGGACTGGGACAATTTCATTGAGAGGCTCCAGCAGAGCTTTGTCACGAAGGACTGGCTGGGAGATGCAGCGGCCGACAAGCGAAAGGCTCATCTACTGACCAGCTGTGGATCTAAGACTTACGCGCTCATGAAAGACCTGCTAGGACCCGAGAAGCCGGCGGACAAAACCTTTGAAGAGCTCAGCAAACTAATCAGTGAGCACCTCAAACCGGCGAGCAGCATACATATGGCCCAACACAGATTTTATACCCACCGACGTCGGGAAGGACAGAGCATACCAGACTTCGTTGCGGACCTCCAGCACTTGGCCAGCCTCTGTAAGTTCACAGGCGCCTGCAGGGGGGCGATGCTAAGGGATTTCTTTATTGAGGGCATCGGTCAAGCCGGGATTTTCAGAAAGTTAATCGAGGCCAAGGATTTGACCTTGGAAGCGGCGGCGTTGCTGGCTCAGACTTTTATGGCGGGGAAGAGGAAACCAAGATAATATACGCGCGCAACTCTGACTCCAACGTGGCGATGGATCAGGGGGTCAATATCATAAACGCGACTCAGAGCCCAGCAGGCAGGCAAGGGCAGTTTGGCACACTCCAGGCAGCAATAGACACCAGAACAGGTTTTCAACACAGACAATGGCAGGCTGAACGGACATTTACGCCATCCCAGTGGACAATGCGTTCTGGGATGGGGCCATTGACACTCACTAACAGGGTGCTCAAGAGCAGTCAAAGGGACAATCAGCGAGGAATGCCTGGTAACAGCTCTTTCGTTCACAACAATGGGAATCTCAGTTTATGCTGGAGGTGTAGGGGTAGACATGCTGCCAGGACTTGCAGGTTTCAACAGTTCGCCTGCAGAAATTGTAACCTCACTGGCCATTTAGCCAGAATGTGCAGGAAGCCTGCGACCAGGCTAATTTACGAGGCAGATGGACCAGAAGAGGGGTCTGCAAGGCAGGATGACGCATGGGTCAAATCAATGGACGCTGAAGTTCAGTGGGTTCATGTGGCAAACATTCACAACTCATATACCAAAACGCCACCTATGATGATGAAGGTCCTATTAAATGGCATTCCGGTGCACATGGAGCTGGACACGGGGGCCAGCCAGTCACTCATGAGCGTTCAACAATTCGAAAAGCTATGGTCACTCAAAGCCAGCAGACCCAAACTAGAATGCATTGAGAATCAATTACGGATGTACACTGTTAGATCTCTTAATTTTCAATGAAATGCGAACTCCAGTTGTAGTTTTAATGTAACTTTATTCTGGCAGCAGCAACAAGCTTCTGGCTTTAAGCCAGGCCTTTGTCCTTCTGAGACCACATGGCAAAAATGGCTGTACTTATACCTGACTCAGTTTACAGAAAAGAACGTGCCTTCTTTGACCTTATTGGCTCAATTGATAGTCTGTTAACCTTTAATTGGCTCGCTACCAAAGGTCCTAAAATGTCAAGTTGATTGATGACTTAATGCAATGTGGTCTGTGTTTTCCCAAAACTGCGGCCAGGCTGCAGAGCTTGAATTCTCTATCAACCCCCCTTTGATTCTTTCACAAACTGAATCATAAAATATCAGGTATCACTGGTTAAACATTCTACAAAATAATATCATACATGTTAATATAGTTTCCTTCTAAAATTTGTTGATGTGTTTCACCACATGTCCGGACTAGTAGCTTCCACACAAATTTACACCAACCCGAATTCCATTGTGGCCACTGTGCCACGTACAGATGGTCTGCTGGGACCTGCAAGGTGTCTCACCTTAGGGACAGCAGCTACAGCCGCCTGGTCGCAACAACATTTAATCAACATAAACAAACAATATAAAAGTAAAATAATTACAACAAATAGAATTAAACCTTCCACCAATGAAGTTCTTATTGAACCTAGCCATTCAGTGGCTCCACTCCACAAAGTTAATGATGGGGATTGCTTAAGTTTTTCTACCTCCTTTTGGATATGCTCCACTAAGTGGGTAATTTCTTCGGAGCTATCTGGGATATATGTGCAACACTCAGTTCCGAGTAGGGCGCAAGTACCTCCATTTTCAGCCAGGATGTAGTCAAGGGCCAGTCTATTCTGTGGGGCTACTGTGCGGATTGCTACCATTTCTGCATTGCTTTTAACTAGGGCCTCTGAGGTATCATTGGCTACCCGTTCCACAATAGATGCCATGTTAATGGATTCCCTTGCCAGTCTGGCGGTCCCATACCTGGGGATCAGAATGGCAAAGAACCTTTCTGTTTCTGTGATAGCTCTCTTAGGATGGTGTAAATGTTCCGACAGTGACTTTATATGATACATATAAGGCACAATGTAGGCTAAATAGTAGGATCCCGTCCAATTCTGGGAAAGCCAAGGGTAGGCCTTGTGGCCACACACCCAATAGGTGCCATTATAGGCAATGAAGGTTAGCTGTTTCTTTGTCAGCAACACTCCGGGGCCTGTCCAGGCTTTTCCATCTGTTTTATTCAGAATCCCCGTTACATTAAGAATTCCCACATCAGCCCAGTTTGGACGGTTCCGTGGCTTGATTACATTATAATTCCGGGAGCAGTTACTATACCCCATATTTTGGCCTCCTTTGATGTTTCTAATCAGACAGATCAATTCCCCCGGTCTTCCTATTCCCGTTGTATTAGTGATAACAAAAATGGGGACCATTTGGAATTATTGTACCACGGTTGGTATCCCCCTTCAAAGATAGTCAGATTGTAACCTGCTGACTTCCATTTACATGCCCAGTTTTCCGTATCCTGAAACGCATTGCCTGTTTTGTTTTGATTAATTATCCACTCAGCCATTTCCGAGATATTCAAGGGAACTGGCCTCAAGGGAATCCTGCCTTTGAGTGACTAGGAATATGCGCACATACCCAACAACTAGAAATGTTACCTTGTTTGGCCTAAATGTATGACATATATAAAAAGGTATTTACATGTAATTCCCTTGCTACCCTACTATTTCCCTTTGGTGCAGAGGGTCGGCTAGTAAGAAGCAGGCAAATGCCTAGAATACTTACAGTCAGTAATACAGTAAATTTATACATTTTGGCAAAAGATAATTGTCCTTATTAGATTTCAGCTTCAGTTATGGGTGCTCGTTTAACATGTGAAGCGTGGATCCAGGCTTTCTTTCCTTGGACTTTAACAGCTGCCTGGGTGGTCAATAACACTTGATAAGGTCCCTCCCACTTGGCACCCAAAAGTTCTTTATGCAATTTTTTCACATACACCCAGACTCCCGGGATGATGTCGTGTCCTCCTTTGGGTGGATTACCCCAAGCTGCCGATACCTGTCGGGAAACAGAACTAATAGCATTGATTAGGTTCTGACTGTATGATAACAAAGTGTCACTCATTAAGTGAACATCAGCTTTCCGTAAATCGATAGTTCCTGGCAGAGACATGGGTTTTCCTGTTATAATTTCAAATGGGCTTAGACCTGTAGTTCTGTTTGGGGTTGCCCTAATACTACATAGCACTATTGGTAGTGCCTGGGGCCATGGTGTTCCTTCTTGGTGATATTTGGCAAGCCGTTGTTTCATATTTCGATTCATTCGCTCTACTTGTCCTGATGATTGTGGATGATAAGGACAGTGTAAATCCCACGTAATGTTCAGTAACCTACAGACTTCTTGGCAGACAGCACCTGTGAAGTGTGTTCCCTGATCTGAGTCAATGCTACTCGGGAATGTAATCCTTACACAAAACCTTTGCAGTGTGATTGGCTGTGGCTCTTTTAGCTGGGACTGCTTCTACCCATCTAGAGAATCTGTCGACCATGACAAGAATGTTAGTGTATCCTTGGCATGAAGGAAGAGATATATAATCAAGCTGCAGATGCTGGAATGGTCCGACAGGGGCAGGGGGCCTCAGTTGGGGCATTACTGTGATGGGTCCAGAATTATTTTTCTGGCAGACCACACAGCAGTCTACTACCAGCTGGGTGTGTTTTTTAAATCCCCGACCCCACCAGCTTTTCTGGAACCGTGCCGTCATCTGTTGTGAGGCCAAGTGTCCCCACGAGTGGATCTGTTGGGCTAAAAAAGGCATAAGCACTTGTGGCGCAACTGGCTTGTCAGTAACTCTTTGTCTCCAGACACCATCTTCGCATAGTTTAATTCCTGCCTCAATCCATGTCCATTTTTCCTCTCGGGAGCACTCGCCTTGCATTGTTTGAAGGTCTTGTGTCAGAGTCCTGAGTGCTTTCAATCTGCACATCTGTGTTGGTCCTTCTGGGGGAACGCCCTGTGAGGCAGCATCTTTAGCTGCCTGGTCGGCTAGGGCATTTCCCTGTGCTTCCGTGGTATTTTCCTTGGTATGGGACTTACACTTCAGGATGGACACTTCCTGAGGTAATTGTATGGCCTCTAGTAAGTCTTGGACATCTTTTCCATTTCGGATAGATGTACCAGCAGCAGTGACTAATCCTCTTTTCCGCCATAACATACCAAAGTCGTGAGTGACTCCAAAAGCATAACGCGAATCTGTGTAGACATTAGCTGTCTGTCCTTCTGCTATTCGACATGCTTCTGACAGGGCCCGTAACTCGGCCTGTTGTGCTGACGTTCCTGAGGGTAAACATCCTTTTGCCACTACCTCATATAAGGTTGTAACTGCCCATCCTGCTTTTCTGGTACCATTGTCAACAAAGGAGGAACCATCTGTAAACAGGATGAGGTCTGGGTTGTGCAGAGGCTCCTCTGCTGCTAAGGCTGCTTCTTCTGTTTCTTTTAAAATCTCCACGCAGTCATGCTCTTCACATTCTCCCCCCTCTTGCTCCCTCGATTCTGACATCGGGAGCATAGTTGCGGGATTAACTGGGCTGGTCTGGACGATATGGAGATTAGGAGCTTCCAAAACTGCTGTCCAGCAGGTCCATTTAGCTGCCGTCACCTGAGACATTCTATTCACAGACAGCAAAGCGTGTACAGTGTGGGGACACTTGACAATCAGCTTTTGGTTGAGGACTAGACCCGCAGTGGTCATTACCGCTCGACATGTAGCTTCCATGGCCCTTAGGCAACTTCCCCATCCGAGGGCTACCGCATCCAGTTTTGCCGAATAATAGCCAATAGGTCTTTGCCAATCCCCATGTTCTTGTGTCAGTATAGCTGTCATATATCCTTCTTTCTCATGGACAAATAGGGTAAATGGCTTACCAATGTCAGGGATTCCCAGAGCTGGTGCCGAACACAAAGCCTTTTTCAAACTCAGGAAGGCCTCTTGCTGTTCCTTAGTGAGGGTGATGGCTTCTTTAGAGGCACGTTTCCCCTTTAAAATATCATTCAGTGGCTGAGCAAGCTGTGTGAAGGAGTCAATCCAATTTCTGTTAAAGTTACACAATCCCAAAAAAGACCTTAGTTCCTGAATAGTGGTGGGTTTTTTAGCAGCCCTAATGGCTGCAGTTCTATCCTGGGTAAGTTCTCTCTTTCCTTGTGAAATCTTTTGTCCCAGGTATAACAACCTCTTCTTGGGATATTTGTGCTTTGTCGATGCTGGCTTTATGTCCTTTCAGCCAAAGGTGGTCCAACAAAGCTCGTAAATCTTGTTCATGCTGTTCTTCCGTGTTTGAAGCTAGCAGGATATCGTCTACATATTGGATGACTGTGGATGACAGGGGAGGTAATTCTCGCAAATGGCTTTGTAAAGCCATGTGGAATACCGTAGGGCAGTTGTGGAAACCCTGCGGTAACCAAATCCAAATATACTGTTGTCCTTGGACCGTGAAAGCAAACCACTGTCGAACCTCCGGTGCCAGAGGCACCGACCAAAATCCGTTGGCCATATCTATAACCGAGAAATATTTATGCTCCGGTTTGAGGGCATTAAAAATGGTGGCGGGATCTGCGACCAAAGGAGCTTTTTTATCAATACACTGGTTAGCTTTCCTATAATCAACAGTCAAATGCCAAGTCTCATTAGATTTCTGTACCGGTCACACGGGGCTATTGGAGGAGCTATGCATTTTAATAAGCACCCCTTGTTTCTCCAATTGCTGAATAACCGGTAAGATTCCCGCGATGGCAGTTGGACTGATGGGATACTGTTTAGTGCATGGAGGCTTGGTCCCGGTAAATGACGCAGGCTCCATCTGGAGTAGGCCACAATCGTTCTTATCTTTAGCCCATATCGGGTGTTCCTTCAATTCTTCTTTCTTCAAAGTTCTAATTGACCATGTCACCCGACCATCCTCGAAATGCAACGATGAATCTACTTGGATTAGAACGTCCAATCACAAAAGGAGTTGATCTACTGGGCCTATCCAGACCGGCATGGTTAGTTCATGTGGACCCAGCCCTATAAGTACCAGTGTTGTCCTTTTAATTTCCATTTTATGGCCCCCAACTCCATAGGCTGTACGTGCCCTACCATCCAATGGCAAAAAGTCTCCATATTGTAGGGGTAAGCATGTTAATTCTGCCCCTGTGTCTAAAAGACAGTCCACATCCTTATCGCCCACCCTCAGTTATATATAGCCCATCTCCCCTCTGCTGTATTAGTGCGAGGAGGGGGGCCAGGGTGGGCTCTAATCGTTTTTTGCTATCCCAAGTAACTCCTTCTGTTGTTGTATTGTCAGTCGCTTAAATGCTTCTATGAAGTCATTATCTTGTGACAAGCCTAGTTTGTTGGCTGAATTGTATCCCTGGCTGCGTCCACTTCCCCGGCCATGACCTTGCTGTTTTGCCCTGCACGTCTTGGCCCAGTGACCTTCTTTCCCACAATAATGACACTTTCTTGGTAATTTTCCTAATAACTGTTTATCAGAATCCTGGGATTTCCATCCCATAGCCTGTACAGCTTGGACTTTAGCTCCCATATCACGATCTAATTGGTTACATCGATCCATCAATGCTGTAAAGGTAGTTCCTCTACCTTCCCAGTCCGGTAACACTACCTTAAGCATTTTGGACAGATCTGGCTTTAGACCTGCCATGAAAGCTGCTTTCAGGGGTCCAAACTCTTGTCCATCCATTTCCTCATCCGTATTATTCATACCCGAATGTTCTAGCCACGTACATCTAAACCGCTCGTCATACTCCAGGACCTCCTCTGTTCCTTTCTGTTGGCAGGCTGAAATTTTTCCCCAGTCTGTCTTAGCTGGACTGAAGGCTTGCAGCCAGTGTTTAATCGCCTCCCATCCTGCGTTTAATTCTTGCTCATCCTGCCCCAAAGCTTCTTCTACCTTGTCGTGCAATTTTCTTCCTTGTGTTTTTGGCACCATTATGGTCAAAATTTGGACTCAGTCCCAGGGATGAAGTTGATATATATTTCTTAAGTGGTCCAATTGGTCCCACGTTTTTACTCCCCCTTTCTTTGGATTAGGCAATTCCTTGGACCATTTATCAATTTTCTCTGGGTCTGCCGGATCATGAAATAAGTATTCTGCATACATCCTTTTCCTCGTTTTTTTGGTTCCGCCCTCATCCGCAGTCTCCTCTGATTTGACTACAACTCGTCTTTTTTTAAATGGGGCAAAACGCACCTCTAATTCTTCATCCTCCGACCCTGTATTGTCGGAGGATTCAGAATTCGTATCTATTCCTCGGTCGTGTCTTCGGGTTTGCGCTTTTAATTTATCCAAACATGGGTACATTGACCGATACATTTTCCTTTTCCTATTACTGTCTCTTGACCTAATGATTTTTTCCATTCTTTAATTTCACCTTTAAGATCTTTAACTTCCGCTTCCGACTTTTTAAGTTCAAGTCTTTTCTGTCGCAGCTGTGCACAAACAGCTTGCAATTGGTCCTTTGTACTGGTCAGGTCCCTATCATGTTGGGAACGCATTATAATTTCTGTCCCATAACGGTTAGGGACCATCGGATTCGCTCTTTATTTTTCATACGGGTCGTTTTTCCCCAGACCCTTTTGATCTCGTCCAAGGACCATTGTCCTTTGGAGGTTCCGTACTTTTGTTCGATCTTAATACAGGTTTTCGATAAGTCGAATTGTTGCTCTATGTATTCTTTCAACTGTTGGAGGATTTCATCTATCGAAACCTCAGGTGGTGCCTGCCCACCTTTAACAGTTGTAGGCAATTCTTTGCTCTTATCTCCTGCTGCCATAATACTGATTTCTTTACTGGGGTCTCCAGTCGTAGGCTTTCCAGCCGATCAGTGGGTCGGTGATTAATTAACTAACACACCGCCGAAGTTAGATGTCTATGGGACCTCGAGCCAACTACCAACCGGAGGGTTCGCAAACCGGAGGCTTTCGGAATCGCGTAGAAGAAGAGGCGAATTTAGACTTTTGACCGAGGGCTTTTATAAAGAGGAGTCCTTACCTCAGTATGTAGGTCCGATGTCCAAAATTCAGTTTCTTCCCTCAGCGATTGTGTTCATGACGCCAAAATTGTTAGATCTCTTAATTTTCAATGAAATACGAACTCCGGTTGTAGTTTTAATGTAACTTTATTCTGGCAGCAGCAACAAGCTTCTGGCTTTAAGCCAGGCCTTTGTCCTTCTGAGACCACATGGCCAAAATGGCTGTACTTATACCTGACTCAGTTTACAGAAAAGAACGCGCCCTCTTTGACCTTATTGGCTCAATTGATAATCTGTTAACCTTTAATTGGCTCGCTACCAAAGGTCCTAAAATGTCAAGTTGATTGATGACTTAATGTGATGTGGTCTGTGTTTTCTCAAAACTGCAAAGCTTGAATTCTCTATCATACACCAAAGAAATCATTCCAGTGCTAGGCAGTGCAATGTTGGCTGTCACACACAATGGATCAGTGAACCAGCTGCCGCTCTGGATTGTCCCGGGCAATGGTCCCACACTGTTGGTGAGGAGCTGGCTAGCTGAGATGAACTGGAAATGGGGGGATGTGCACGCAGTATCATCTGTGGAGCGAAGTTCATGTTCACAGGTCCTACAGCAATTTGAGTCACTATTCCAACCTGGCGTCGGGACGTTCAAAGGTACCAAAGTAGTGATTCGCATCACCCCGGACGCCAGAATAGTGCACCACAAAGCCAGAGCTGTGACGTATGTGGTGCGGGAGAAAATTGAAAGCGAATTGGACCGTTTGCTGAGAGAGGGCATCATCTTGCCCGTTGAATTCAGCAACTGGGCGAGCCCCATTGTTCTCATCCTAAAAGCGGATGGCTTGGTCAGGATCTGTGGCGACTACAAGGCCACTACTGAGAGCGGAGGATCTTTTTGCCACGCTGGCAGACGGCAAGCTGTTCACCAAGTTGGACCCCACTTCAGCCTACATGACCCAAGAACTGGCCGACAAATCCAAACTACTGACCACAATCACCACGCACAAGGGACTGTTTGTTTACAACAGGTGCCCGTTTGGCATTCGTTCAGCGGCCGCGATCTTTCAAAGAAACATGGAAAGCCTGCTCAAATCCATTCCTGGAACGATTGTATTCCAGGATGATATCCTCATCACGGGTCAGGACACCGAGGAACACCTCCACAACCTGGAAGAGGTGCTACGCCGACTGGACCGGGTAGGCCTGCGACTCAAGAAGCCTAAGTGTGTGTTTTTGGCTCCCGAAGTCGAGCTTCTGGGCAGGAGGGCTGCTGCAGATGGGATTCAGCCTACTGAATCCAAAACAGAGGCGATTCGATGAGCGCCCAGACCCGGCAACACATCGGAGATGCGTTCATTTCTGGGACTCTTGAATTATTTCGGGTACTTTCTGCTGAACTTAAGCACATTGTTGGAGCCGCTACACATGCTCCTGCGTAAGGGTTGCGAATGGTTTTGGGGGGACTGTCAAGAACGGGCTTTCAATCGGGCGCGTAACCTACTCAGTTCAAATAAGTTGTTAACCCTGTACGACCCCTGTAAGAAATTGGTTCTGACATGTGATGCATCATCCTATGGGGTTGGGTGCGTGTTGCAGCAGTGCAATGCTGAGGGGCAACTCCAACCTGTGGCTTATGCCTCCAGGTCGCTCTCTCAAGCAGAACATGGATATGGGATGGATGAGAAGGAAGCACTCGCATGTGTCTATGGGGTGAAAAAGATGCACCAGTACCTTTTTGGTAGAAGGTTCGAATTAGAAACGGACCACAAGCCGTTAACATCCCTGTTGTCAGACAGCAAGGCTGTCAATGCCAATGCGTCAGCTCGCATACAGCGATGAGCTCTCACGCTCGCTGCGTATGACTACACCATCCGGCACCGGCCGGGCACTGAAAATTGCGCTGACGCGTTCAGCAGGCTTCCACTGGCCACCACTGAGGGGGCAGCGGAGAAAAGCGGTGAGATGGTCATGGCCGTTGATGCCTTTGACAGCGCAGGCTCCCCCGTCACAGCCCACCAGATCAAAATCTGGACCAACAGTGATCCCCTCCGATCTTTGATTAAGAAATGTGTCCTGACTGGGGATTGGGCGCCTGCACACGGAGCATGCCCTGAGGAGGTCAGACCGTTTCACAGGCGGATGGATGAGCTCTCCATCCAAGCCGACTGCCTACTATGGGGCAGCCGGGTAGTCATGCCCCAGAGGGGCAGGGAAGCTTTCATCAGGGAACTCCACAGCGAGCACCCAGGCATCGTGCTGATGAAGGCCATTGCCCGGTCGCATGTTTGGTGGCCGGGAATTGATTCAGGCGTGGAACACTGTGTTTGCAGGTGCACGACGTGTGCCCAGCTGGGTAATGCCCGCAGGGAGACCCCGCTCAGCCCGTGTCCCTGGCCCACCAGGCCATGGTCATGCATTCACGTAGACTACGCGGGCCCGTTCATGGGGAAAATGTTTCTCATTGTGGTTGATGCGTACTCGAAATGGATCGAGTACATCATTTTGAATTCGTGCACGACATCCACCACTGTGGAGAGTCTACGTGCGGTCTTTGCGACCCACGGTTTGCCGGATATCCTTGTTAGCGATAATGGCCCATGTTTCACTAGCTACGAATTCCAGGAGTTCATGTTGGGTAATGGCATCAACCATGTCAGGACAGCATCGTTCAAGCCGGCCTCCAATGGCCAGGCGGAACGTGCGGTCCAAATCATAAAACAAGGCATGCTCAGGATTCAAGGTCCCTCCCTTCAATGCCGCCTATCGCGCCTCCTGCTGGCCTATAGGTCCCGACCGCACTCGCTCATGGGGATCCCGCCCGCGGAGCTCCTTATGAAACGTACACTCAAAACTCGGCTGTCCCTCATTCATCCTGCCTTGTCCGACATTGTTGAAGGCAAGCGCCAGTCCCAAAATGAGTACCATGATCGTAATTCAAGGGGGAGATGTATAGAAATTGGTGACCCCATATTGTTCTCAATCACGCTTTGGGGTCCAAATGGCTTGAAGGTACTGTAATAGACAAAGAGGGGAATAGGGTCATCGTGGTTAAACTTAACAATGGGCAGATATACCGCAAGCATCTGGACCAAGTAAAAAACAGGTTCAGCATGGACGCTGAGGAACCTGAGGAAGATAATGAGATGGTATTCACACAACTGCCAGTGAACGAGCAACAAGAACATTCAGCAGCATGCACAGTCCCTGCGGGCAGCCCGGACAGGCCGGAATCACCACAGGGGACAGACACGCAGGCCAAGGCTCAACAGCCAGAGCCCCAACTGCGGCGCTCCACGAGGGAGCGCAGACCACCCGAAAGACTTAACCTGTGATCCCAATAAGACGTTGGGGAGGGGGGGGGGGGGAGGTGATGTCATGTATATAACCTTCATGTAACAACACTGCAATACTGTATATACTTGAGAAATGCACACCTTGACCACAGGGTGTGAACTTGTGGGAGACACTCCTCACCTGGTCATCCAGGTATATGAAGGGAGGTCCCACGCAGGGTCATCACTTCTTGGTCCTGTGAATAAAGGTGCAGGTCACAGAGTGACCTTGTCCATAGAATGTGCCTCGTGTGGATTTGTGGTATTGTGTAAGGACTTTACAAAAGATGCCATGGCACTATTTTGAAGAAGAGCAGGAGAGTTCTCACTGCCGTTTTGGCCAATATTTATCCATCAATCAACACCAATGACAGATTATCTGGTCATTATCGCAATGCTGTTTGTGGGACCTTGCTGCATGCAAATTAGTTGCTGTGTCTCCTTACAACATTACAACAGTGACTAAAGGATTTCATTGGCTGTAAAGCATTTTAGGATCTCCTGAGGTCACGAAAGGCGCAAGTCTTTTGTTGTTTCTTTAAGTATGCGCTTCATGCAGGTGCATTTTAAGTTAGTCACAGGCAAGATGGAACTGGTGGGATTTCTAATAAGGGGGCTCATCTCTTCTGAGTCAAAAATTAATGTAGAGATAAAAAGGAATGCTGAAAATATTACATTTTTTAAAAAGAAAATGTTGGAAATTCACAGCAAGTCAATCAGCATTTGACAGAGAAAAGATTAATATTTTTGATGTGGCCCTTCACCAAATCATGCAGGGTCAAGCTGGAATTAAAGAACAAGCCAGGACATGCCCAATGGAGTAAATAAAGTAGGAGAGAACAACAGGTACAAATAAGAGTTTGAATCTATAAACTGCATTTAGAAAGAGGCAGTAAATGGGTTTGAAAGACTGTAAGCACATTTTAAAATCATGGAAAGAATTGTCAAGTACTGTATGACAGAAATAAAAATAGGAAATACTGGAAATACTCAGCATCTGTGGAAAGAGAAACAGAATTAACCTTTCAGGTCGATGATCTTTCGTCAGACTTGGCAAAGGTGAGAGATATAACAGGTTTTAAGCATGGATAGCACGCTTCAGAAGGTGGTCTCCTCGCAGCTTAAGAGTGTGCAGGCAGAGAGGGAATGGGTGGCCACCAGACAGAAAAGGATGATCAGGCAGGTAGTGCAGGCGTCCTCTGAGTGCATCTCGGCTCTCCAACCAGTATTCTGTTCTGAGTACTGGTGGCGGCGATGGTTCCTCTGGGGAGTGCAGCCAGAGCCAAGTCCATGGCATCACGGGTGGCTCAGCTGCACGGGGGGAAGGGGGAGAGGGGAGGAAGAAGATTGGAAGAGCAATAGTGGTAGAGGATTCGATAGTCAGGGGAGCAGACAGGCGTTTCTGCGGCCGCAGATGTGACTCCAGAATGGTGTCACCGAAACGTTAACTCTACTTTTCCCTCCACAGATGCTGCCTGATCCGCTGAGATTTCCAGAATTTTCTGTTTTTATTTCAGATTCTAGCATCCGCAGTATTTTGCTTTTCTTTTGGTATGTTGCCTCCCTGGTGCCAGGGTCAAGGATGTCACTGAGCGGCTGCAGGACATTTTGAGGGGGGAGGGTGAAGAGGCAGAGATCGTGGTCCATATCGGTACCAATGACATAGGTAGAAACTGCAGGCAGATTTTAGGGAGCTACCAGAAAGATTAAAAAGCAGGATGGAGGGCTTTAGATTCCTGAGGCATTCGGACCATTTCTGGGGGAGGTGGCAAACTGGACCAGTTACACCTCAACAGAGCCGGGACCAATATCCTCGCAGAGGGCTTTGCTAGTGCTGTTGGAGAGGATTTAAACTAGCTTGGCAGGGGGTTGGGAACCTGAGAGTAAATTCAGAAGGGAGAGAAGTAAAGCTCCTTTTGGAAATGTAGGGGAGGACGAAAACCCCCTCATTTTACCCAGAAGGAAAAGGGCTGTGGGATCAGTCTGTGCTGTGAATTGAAACCGATGGAAGGAAAACTTTGGGACACAAATGGAGACCCCCCCCTCAGTGTTTGGACTCATAGAAAAGGGAATTTAATTTGGAACTATCTACCAGAAAGTTTGAAATCCTAAAGTGCACATGGAAGAAACTACGAACTTTAATCGAATTTGGGATTTTTTTAAAGGTCTGCAAGAAAAGGGGTGGAGTCAATATCAAAAGGGCCAGTTTGGACATTGGAACTAATCAAATTGTCTGGGAACTGTATACCCTCGAAACTTGCCCCTTGAAAACATTAGCATTTAAACAATGCCACATACATATTCCAACACCTTTTTCATCAGGCAGAGAAATATCTGGCTCAGGCCAGACTAGCACAATGGCTACAGGAGGCCAATGCAATCAACACCCACTCAAACCTTGAGTAGGTTAACATCAGTGGGGAAAAAAACCTAAAAACCTCAAACTGCTGCATTTTTCAAAATCAAAAGTCCACCAATGAGAAGAATCGACTTCAGCAGGGGAGGCGGACTGGATAATCTGGCTATAAAAAAGGGGTTTCTGACGTAGTGGTAGAGAGGAGTGATGATTTTCCCTGCCCTCGTGATTCAACAACCACAACCACAGGCCTCTCGACACTGAAGGAAAACCAGTGTCCGAAGACACCAAAGATAGAAGAAACAAACCACCAGACTGCGGAAGGCACAGTAGTGAGTATAACCTCTGGTCCCCAGAACTCCCAACTCAGTTAGGCCAGGAAAGGTGGGAGGTTGGGCATTGTACTGCTATACTGGTGTAAAGATTTTCGTTGTGTCCGTTTAGTGGGATTTAGGGGGATTGTTTTGTTGGTGTATTGCTGTTTGTTGAGTTACACCTTGCCAAATAAATTGGAAGCCTAAAGTTCCTCTTGGAATCACCTTGTCTCAGTTCTATTGTATTACATCTCCTGATCGTGAGTCTTATGTCAGAACCGTGTAAGGGAAGCTAGGAGCGCCTCGAAAATGCTCAACTGTGTGTCACAGGCTAGGGAAGAAGGGGTTAGGAGTGTTTGACACTCACAGGTGCCTCACAGGCTAGGTATAAGCTGTGGGGACGCACGAGTCTCAAAACCCCCTTCATAAGCTGTGGACACAGTCTGTCCAGGGGTGCTCTTGCAGCACTCAGGGTACCTCACAGGCCAGGCATAAGTTGTGAGGGCAGAAGCCCAGAGAGAGACACCCAAGGCACAACAACAACCCTGTGAAAACCCCTTACAGAACATGGCGACCACGAAGGGACTTAAGCAAACAGGAGATGTTAATATAACAGATGAGGTGATAAGAGAGGAAACTAAAATGGAGGAGAGAATTTCCTCATACATTTTTGGCAAGGTGAACCTCACCAAACCTTGGGTACAAGCCCTCACTCGGGCAGAGCGCCCAGTGGATGCTGCTGCCCAGTGGACAGCAGGGAAGGACCACAACCACAAGGTGGAAAAGGCCATCTGGCTTATCCGAAAGCTCGATCAGCGGGTGAAGGACTTGGAACAGAGTCTTCAGAAATCAGAGGAGCTCTCTGCTATCCGGGCTGCGGTTGGGGACAACCTGCTGGCCGAATTAGCTGGGGAGCAGCAAAGGAACCGGCAGTTGGAGGAGACCTTCCGAAATAGCCGGGACTATCTTCAGTGTCAGGTCACTGAGGCCAAGGGTAGTGAGGGGTCCCTCCGGGAACAGAACTCTCGGTACACCCAGAAAATTTGGGAACTGGAGAATAAATTAAAAGACGTACAGACAGCCTATAAAGTGGCCAGTCGCAGTGAGTTTGCAGATCACGGTCCCTGCCAGGAGAGGATTAAAACTCTCACCCACGCTCTATCCCAGGCAAAGGGGATGGTCGCCCTGATAGGACCTGGAGGGTCCACAGGGGACAAAGGAGAGTATTGGGGGTAGAGGAGAATCCAAAGGCAAGAGACGCCCGACCACCTCCTGAGGCACCGGTGGTTTGTCCGGTGGGGTACCAGGAGGGGCGGGGCACGCAGGTAGTAGCATTCCCAGGGCTGGGGGCAGGACCAATGTATCCCGCTCGGCAGCAGGGATGTGAGGCTCCAGCCGAGGGTCAGTTAAAGGCTGGATCAGGCGACCAGGCACTGTCTGCTGCACCGGGTATGGTGGGACAGCCGGAGGTAGAGGGACCAGCGCAGAAAGATCCTGAGCCAGGGCGGATGTGCCCGGTCAGGCAGCGCAAGTACGGTCCTCCACAGGGAGGTGGCCAAGGTCGGGGAGCGCTGGAGAGCGACTTTATTATTCCCCATGGAGTTCAATCACTCAGGGCCATGGTGGCCCATTTGGCCAAACTCACTCGCAGCGGGGACCCGTCTATCCACTTCATGGAGGTGATGCAGGCAGGGGAAATTAATGGGTGCGACGAGGAAGAGACAGCCAAGCTGCTGCTCTTCTCTCTGGACAGCAAATTGTACCAGGCCCTACCGGCAGAATGCCGGAGGGGACAGCGTACATTTACTGAGGTCCAGAGGGCCGTCCTTGAGGCTATGGGCTTCGATGACGGCAGTCCTTTCGAACGGGTCGAAAGGACAAGGCAGCTCGCAGGGGAAACCCCGCAGGCGTTTGCGGACAGGCTGTGGGTGGTATACCATGCAGCCTGTGGGGAGCTCCTCGACCGGGCGAATCTTTCCGCGGTACAGACTGGCCGCTGGCTGAGGATGCTGGTGGCAAACTGCTTGCCCCGGTTCAAGGCCAGGGCAGAACTGTGGTTCGATTCCCGGGACCCCAACCTCACCGAGGAAGCAGTGGTCAGGCAACTGGCACTGGTCCAACGGAATGGAGGAGGGGAGGAGGAGAAAACCTCCAAAGGTCGGGTAAATGAAGTAAAGCCCAACTCGATTCCCAAAAGGGAATGGCACCAGGAGGGTGGCCGCTCGATTGATAAGGAGGGTGTGTGCTACGGGTGCGGGAAAGCTGGGCATTTTAAAAGGGATTGCAGGAGCCCAGTAAAGAGATATGGGGGGAGAAGTCCTTCAGGAGCCGCCCAGAGTGGGGGAAGTGGAGTGAGCTCCTCACTATCCCTTGACCAGATAGTAGCTGCAGTGAGGACAGCGCTGGAGGGGACTGGGAAGGTAGCCAAGGCAACAGGCAGGAAAGCACCAGCAACACTGCCAGTACAGAGGCCGTGACTAGCCCAGACCCAGCCTGCATACCTGTGCCCACTAGAATATGACCCCTGGGGACGACCCTGGGTCAAGATGGAGGTTGAGGGTGTATTGGGTACCTACCTTTTGGACACTGGTGCTTCCAGCACGATAGTCCATTCGGAGGACCTCGCAACCTCACCTCTATCAAACGGGGTGCCGTATCAACCAGTTGGGTTCACAGGTAATGAGAAGGCTGGGTTTTTCTCAGTCCCGCTTGCAGTTTGTTTAGGAGCACTCCAAACACAATGGAAGTGCGTCCTGATGAACTGGGAGCAGGTGGGAAAAGGGATTTTGGGGGCTGATTTTATCATCGCTCGCCAGATCCTAGTAGACTTGAGGAATCACTGTCTATGGGGCACAGTGGGCACGGGAGCAGAGGGAGAAGTCATGGTTATTGATAAGAAACAGGGAAAAGGGACTCTGTGTACAATGAAGCCAAAAAGGGGTTACGACCTGGAGGTTCTGGTCTGTAACACCCCGGCCGAGTACCGGGCCTATGTTCAAGCAAATCTTGCAGCATTTGCCACCCATAAACACGACTGTGGGAGAGTCACAGGAGTGGAGGTTCGAATAGATGGGGATCCCATGTCGCGCCCGCAAAAGCAATATGGCTTTCCCCGAGAGGCAGAAGCAGACTTGGAGACAGCTTTAAGCTCGCTTGTCGAGCAGGGTGTTTTGAGACCCATAGCCATCCATGTCAACTCCCCGCTTTGGCCGGCTAGGAAACCGGACAATTCTTGGAGGGCTACGGTGGATTATAGGGTGCTCAATAAAAACATCCCAGCTTGTGCCCCCACAGTAGCGGCGGTTGCGGATCTGATAGGGGAAATCCCTGCATCCGCAACCACGTTCACAGTGTTGGACATATCCAACGGGTTCTGGTCTATCCCTGTACGGAGGGAAGACCAGTACAAGTTTGCCTTCACCTTCCGGGAACAGCAGTATACATGGAGTTGCCTCCCACAGGGCTTTCATAATAGTCCCAGCATCTTTCACCAATGCATGGCGAACTGCTTAAAAGGCTTCAGCCAGCCACACCAGCTGGTCCAGTATGTGGACGACCTGTTGTTGTTCACAGACAGCAGTGAGGAACACGGTCCACTGCTGGCCGAACTGCTGGTATTACTGAAGGAAGGGGGTTTTAAAGTTAACCCCAAGAAAGCCCAGATAGGTCTAGGAGAGGTAAAATTCCTGGGCCTGACGATAAGGGCAGGAGAAAGGGCCATTGATGAGGCTAGAAGAAAGGCAGTGCAGGAACTCCCTGTCCCTAGGGATGTGTCGGGGGTAAGGTCTTTCCTGGGAATCACTGGCTACTGTAGGGACTTCATCGAGGACTATGCAGCCACTGCCGCCCCTCTGCTCAGACTCCTACATAAGGGGGTCGAGTGGGAATGGGACAAGGGCTGTGAGGCAGCATTTGTCCGTCTTAAGAGAGACCTGCAGGTAGCACCAGCCCTCGGGGCAATTGATGGGGGGGAGGAATTCTTCCTGGAGGTGGCAGCCAGTGGTGACAGTTTAAGTGCAGTGTTGCTCCAGGGGCGAAACGGTCAGCTGAGACCAGTGGTGTACTCCTCCAGGGTCCTCACGGAGGTAGAAAAGGGATACTCCAATTGTGAGAGGCACTTGCTTGCCATCCACTGGGCAGTAAAGAGAGCTCAGATCTTTACCGGAATATCCCCCATTACACTCCTCACCCATCATACCCCGACGCAGATGCTGTTGGACGGGAGGATTAAGGACGGGACAGTGAGCAGTGCTAGAATCACTCGCTGGACCCTCCTCCTCTCCCAAATGACTTTAAAGGTCAAGGGCCTCTGCGAGCCCAGGCTCGCAGCAAATTTAATCTATCCAGGGCAGCCGCATCGATGCTCTGTGGAGGGAGTATGGGACATTAACTTTGGATTTCGGGCAGGGATACACCCCACAGGCCGCGAGATCTATGTTGATGGCTCCAGTTCAGTGTCCGCGGGTACAAGACTCACGGGCTGCGGAGTTTGGGATCCCAAGGCAGGAATTGCCTTGGCTCTTAAACTCCCATGCACCCTGAGCGCCCAGCAGGCGGAACTCTCAGCGGTGATGTATGTGGTCACACACCCCGAGGAATTCCCTACCCCATACACGATTTGCTCGGACAGCATGTTCACTTGCAATTCATGTACAGAGTATCTGGCGATTTGGTCACGCCGGGGGTACACCTCTGCGGATGGGAAGCCCCTTGTGACCAAACCCCTGCTAGAAAAGATCGTGGCTGCAGTGGGAGAAACCGGGGATGTATATATCCATAAGGTAAAGGCCCACTCCAAAACTGAGCCACGGGGGGAAGGTAACCAGCAGGCAGACCTGCTGGCAAGGGAAGGTGCTTGCACAGGTCGCCCATGGGACCCATATGAGGCAGGCAGGATAGCAGCAGCAAGAAGCAAGCCAGGGACACAAGGGAGCGTAGGGGCGGCTGCGGCCCCGGACCTTAAAGTAGTCCAGATGCAGGATCCGACCCTGAAGGCTGCCCTGGCTGCTATCAAAAGGGGGGAAAAGGCAGAGGGCCCATACAGTGCTGTAGATATTGCTGTGCGGGAAGGCATGTTGTTTAAAGGGGACAAATGGGTAGTGCCGCCACAACACCGGAGGGAATTCCTTCAGCTGGCCCATGAGGGTCCAGGTGCGGGACACCCTGGGCCAGAATCTACCTGGCAACGGGTAGAAAAGGCAGGGTGGTGGCCAGACCTCCGGGAAGACGTCCGCAACTTCTGTGCGGGCTGTCTGGTTTGCGCTGCAAACAATCCAGACCCTCAGAAAAGGAAGGCGTCTATGGGACACGTCAGGCGGGTAGAGGGACCATGGCAGTCGATCCAGATCGACTGCATCGGACCCCTACCGGCCGCCCAGGGAGGTTATAAATACTGCCTTGTCCTGGTGGATGTGTTTTCCAAGTGGGTGGAAGCCTTCCCTTGCCGAACAGCTACCGCGGTGGGGACTGCAAAAATCCTGGTGAGGGAGGTGTTCTCTTGGTGGGGTCTACCTCAAATCGTGGAGTCCGACCGAGGAAGCCACTTCACCGGCCAGGTGATGCAGGTCACCCTAAAGGTGCTGGGGATAAGAGCCAAATGGCATGTCGCCTACAACCCTCAGTCCTCAGGCCCCATAGAACGCCTGAACCGGACCCTAAAGGAAAGGCTGCGCAAGGAGACGGGAGACTCACCGAACAAGTGGGTGGAGGTCTTACCGTTGGTCCTCATGGGAATCCGGGCCAGTCAGTCAAAGAGCACAGGGTACTCACCCCATGAGCTGATGACGGGCTGGATCATGAGAACCCCAGTGCATGTGTTGGCGCCAGTTCTCACCGAAGGGCAGCTCCGAGAGGTGAACCGGGACCGGTTTGTCAGGAACCTGTTTGAACACCTGAAACAGATTCACTGGCAGGCTGCTAGTAACATGGGCAGACAGCATCAGAGTAACCGATTGCTGCTAGAACCCAGCAAACACCACGAATGGGAGATAGGGGACCAAGTCATGGTGAGGAACTATGCTCGGGTCGGGGTTTTTGAAGCATTATATATGGGACCATACAGCATAGTCGACAAGGCTAGCCCTATGGTCTATGCGGTTCGACTGCCTCGCCGGGTGAAGTGGTATCACATTAATCAGTGTAAATTGTTTGACCCCAAAAGA